>NW_020170409.1:819122-894560 GCF_000524195.1 Echinococcus granulosus | reverse complement strand
GGTCGTGCCCTAGCTGGTGCCCATGGCGAGGCAGCAGGTGGCGGCATCAGTGCTGATCCCTTTAGAACGGCTGTGTTTAATAATTCATCAGCGTTGAAAGCAGTAAGCCGGTTGCACACAAGAGTTCGCTGACTGAACGCGTTACAATTCTAATGTTGAGTTGGCCGGTTAATTAGTTGTCCAGGTAGCGAGACTGCAGCTGTTAATCCACAATGTGTGTCGCCACGTTGCAGAATAGAGAGGTGGATTCAGGACGAGAGGGAGTGGACAGGGCCCTTGCAGAGGTACTGGCAGAGGCGAACGCCTTGACGAAAGGCATTGAATTGGCGAAAACAGCAGCAGAGGAGGGGAAGGGTGGCACTTACCGGAGCCATATCGCCACCTCCCGCATTACCAGAATCCCCGAGGTGGAGGAGGAGGGGGAGGAGGGGGAAGAGGGGGAAGAGGAAGTGGGCGAAAACGAAGATGATCCTGATGATTTTTGAGCTGTTAATGTTTCATATTCTTAATTCAATGCTTTGTTTGCTATTTCCACATGCCTAGCGTTCATTGAGGGATCTATTCTAGATTAGGATCCAAAATAGCGGACTGCAAGACGAATTTTACTTGTAAAATTTAGTAGTTGTTGACCATTTCCATCCACAAACCTATAGGCATTTTAAGGCTCACTAGCTGGTGACTGTCTAGCAATAGATAATGGGATGGAGATGCGCTGACATGGTTTAACACAAATACTCTTCTCACTTCATGAAATGCATTTGTTGCCTGAGAATTGAATTAGATGAGACGAATGCACATTTTATCGTTTCAACTGGTCTTCAGTTTTCCCTTCCTAAAACCAGTTTGTGAGCTATTTTCCTTGGAAAGGTGACTTTCTCTTTTCTCGGTGAATTCTTTGCAGCCGAATTGGGTTTCGAACAGTAACTTCTAACTTTCTGACCGGAATGGTTAAGCCGTCTGCCTCAAGCCAATCAAGAAATGTACGAGGATAGCAGATCGTTGCGGTGCTGACTTACTACATAAACAGCTTGGTGTTCTAGGTGATCAAATTTGGCCTTTGTATCTCCAGCAAATACTAAATGACGTCGAGAGCCGTGATGGTATATCAGGCGCTGCTTCCAAGAGAAATTCACTGCATAATGATTGAGTTCACCACACCACTTTGAAAGCAAGTACCTAACGTATAGTTGTCCTTGGACCAAGTAAAGCCTGGACCAAGTGCTACTCGCAATGTAGTCAGTAGCAATCTGATTTATTGCCCATTCACACTGCTGCATTCAAGTTGCAGAGTGGAATTCAAATCCATCAAGTTTCTTATATGACAAATATTGAAAATCAAAATCATCATATTTATTTAAGGAAGCCATCTCCTCATCATTGTCTCAACAACCCGGCCAATGAAAGAACACCATGCAAGAACTTTATTTATTCACGTATTTTACACTCGTTTATCTGACAAAAGCATTAATGATTCTACTAGGCACGCATCCACAGCATCGTATAACACATCAAACGTCAAAAGAATGACCAACCCGTCAGAGTGAAATCACCACGATGAGATTTCATCATTATCCTAAGTGAGAAGGAAAACAGGTGTTACCAGAGCCTACAAGGCTAAGAACAGTACCATGTCGATCAAATAAGACCTCCTTTGAGGAAGCAGATGAGGTGCTTAGTTTGGGCTTTCATAAGAACCAGATGCAAGTCTAGTCCGTGGACAGAATATTGTTGACTCACCGAGTGCATCTTTTTAAACTCAACTAGCTCCATGAGGGTGAGTTCAAGGATGTTTCGAGCCTTTCGTTGCGATTGCGGCAGCTTTTGAGCAATCCCACAAACCTCTCCGCAGTGCAAAATGAAGTATTCTAGATCGTCTTCTGTACCTAGCAAATGGAGGTGTTCTGCTAACTTGTCCGAAAACCTATCACCTCGTCTTCACTCAATGTAACTTGCAAATCCAAAATTATGCACTAACCACTGCGACATTGCAATGGTAGACAAGTTGAGGATGGGATAAAGATGAACCATTCTTACATTTATTGGCCTCTTGAGCTAAGCGTGTTTTCTCTGAAGAGAAATGTTCATCAAGGTCGAATAGTTCCAGAGCCGGAGGTCCTAACTCACGAAAGTTAGGAGGGAACACCTAGCAAAGACACAGAACGTCAGGGCTACCCTACTCATTTACCGCCAACAAGTCCAGCTTGCAGAAAGGAAGACATGTGACCCAAAGTAAGCCATTACAATAAATCTAACCAATTATGAAGAGATCACGGACAAGTGAGTTTAAAGCACCTAGTCGCCAGCATCGTCAACGGTCGTTGGGAGAGAGACAAACGGATTTGTGACGCACTAAAAGTTGTTAGTTTATGTGGGGCAGCATAACTCACCGCAGGTTGCAATGGAGGCAGAGGCGTTTCGAATTCGGGCGTAATCAAGGTGAGTGGTTCGTGTTTGACTCGCAGCTTCTCGTAGGCCCTACAGCACAAATATGATATGCCAAATGATAATGCAAGCACATCCGAATAACAAGTAAGCAGTGAGTTCTATCACAAATACTTATGCAGGCATTCAGGGGCAAATTAGAACTCGCATTTATCGGGGCAAGCACACACGCAAGAGCTTTTGGCACCATGGAAATGTCCATTGCAAAGAGCTTCTGATCAAAAACAGCATCGAGGTTGCGTGGAATCTCTTCACTCTCCTGCAGACAGGCTTTTAAGTTGTTTGACAGAGTAGAAATATCAGGAATCTGGAAGTATGTCTCAATCTCCGGATCCTGAGCATCAATGACGTTTAACTTGAATGTCTCCGAGGTTAGGAAGGAGATGATGACATCAAAGATCTTCGCATTGTCTTCCTTGTTTATGTAGGCATCCGTAAACATTGCTATGCTCCCAACAACAGCCAGTTTTCCGGACCCGCCGTTGGGATTCTATCAGAACCATACATTTGATTTGTCGGATAAGGCAGATTTTGTGATAACAATTACTAAAGCATTTGAGACTATGAGCATATTTAGTTTAGTAGAGGTGCGCTGCTTCAAAAATGAGATGGCTTTCAAATTTGGATTTTGGTTTAAATCTGCTTCAGTACCATTCGACTTATCATTGCAGACAACAAAACAAGTAACTACAAAGTAGCGAAGTTAATCGACCAGTAAAAGCAAGCATGAGACAACTCACTAAAGTGGAATTATCAGATCAGCCAACACGTTGATTTCGGCAAGTTTATCTAACCGCAAATGTAACAGGGTTTATTTCTACCTTTATAAATGAAATCAAAGCAGAACGGATAACGGTAAGAATGTGAGGTCGACCTCAATTTCACAGACGGCACAAACCGGCCGATTGAGAGGAAAAGCGACACTGCCAGTGGAAAGCAAAACCGTTGCTGGCTTGACGACATTCAGTGTTGCACCGAAGGCGTAGAGAAACTGAAGAGCCTGCTTAGGACATACTTCATCGCCACCGGAATGGGCGGATGTTTTCCCAGCGGCTTCGCCGATAGCCCTAGAGGTAATGGCGTAGATAAATTATTACAGTGGGATACTCTGACTGAGATCCACCGCATTCATAATTGGTGCTTAGGAGAGTACATTCCAACTTGTTAACGGCAAACAATTCGAGCAAACTTGTGGCACCATCAAGCGGATGCAGGTGAACTGGAAGCTCAAATTTTTGAATAGGAGCGCATGTAAAGAAACGTAAGGAACACTCAGAATGTATTGAGAACATTGACAATAACAAAAGACAAGCAGGTCCTCCTAAATTACAAGACTTATCGAAATAACACAATGCATAGGTTTGAAACTGTACAATGCAGTTGCACGCAACAATAGTTGGCCAAGTGTTTAGGAGAATGACATTAAGATCACAGTTATCAGTGGTCTGAAAGACAACTTGCACATGTACATGAATAAATACCAATCCTGTACATATGTTTGAAGTATTCTGTGGGAATGAAGGAATGCAAAAAATGGAAGCATTACTACCACACATGACATTTTAAACACACCTATTCACTATGCCGTTGGGTATGAGGGCTTCTTTGGGGTGGAAGTATTTGTAGTACGATGTCCTAACCACCGAATCTAAAATAGGTGGTTACCTTACCAAGAAATTACCATTATTAATTGAGATGCCATATTGCTCCAGCAGGTAGTTAATATTGGTTGGATATTTGCTTTCACCGTTCTCACCAAGCAAAACTAGAACTGACCCACCTTTGTTCAAATATGTGTTTATAACTTCGAGCTAATAATTTCTGAAATACGGAGCATTTTGCGTTTACCTCGTCAACACTGAATTTTTCTGTCGGTCCTGTAATAACAAAGACCTTTGCAGATTCGATTCTTTCATCTGTTACTTCGTCTGTATTACTGGAATTTAAATTACACATGCTGTTTGCCATACATTAAAACTTTCCAGGAAGACTTTAAGCGTCTATTTAACTCCTTGAAATGTTGGCCTAATGTTGAGGCTTCCTTTTTTGATTGATCAAATAAAACCGTCCCAGACAATGGACGCTGTGATGTATGATTGCGGAGAGGAATGCGCATTCCCAGATGAATTTGTCTGTTGTCATTACGCAAGGTTATTACCAGACATTTAGTTGATCCAAACACGAGAGGTATATTGAAGCATTTACTACTTTACTAGTTGCACAAACTGTATAATCAGAGCAAATTCTACAGATCAATTCAAGAGAGGTGAGGTGTGTTATGCTAGGAAGCCTCACTAATTGTAGGTGTTTGGTATATTAAATACCCTTAACCATCCCTGAAATATATGTGCATTAACTTTAGAAAGCAAGTATACAGAAGTCTATAGCAATATACCTAAAGCTTATCTTAAAGGAGAAGGACTGTGCTCAATTCAAAATGAATTTGCATTAACATAAATTGCAGATACTCTTAGTGATTTAATTAATAGCAGTAGTATCTTGATTGTACCTATTAGTGCTTATATTCGTCTTCTCTGAAGACGAAAGAAGACATAATACTCAGGCAGAATTTATAAACTCAGCACAATAAGTTATTCGGGCCACTGGCATGGCCCAAAGGCCAGTCCACCCTCGTGGTACAAAGGCAAAATCACCAATACCGAGGGATAAACATGGCCTCCCTCCTCTTTTCAGAATCGTCTCCAGCGCTCCCGCAGTTCAACCTCCCTCGTCAGCCACCACAACGTAGTCAATACTTCAAGGAAACACCCACGAGAAAGCTGTGCCAGTCATCAAATTAGCATGCAACTGAGGCGATACTTAACCGCATTGTTACTGATCCCTCTTGACAATTTAACTGGATCTGGAATTTTGTATGGTTTGGGAACTTGATTCACGAACGGGGACTTGTGCTGGCCATTATGCCTGTCCATTGATAGATGCAGGAACATTGGCTTAAAAGCAGATTTGTGCAAGAAAGAACTGGATTTATTACAGGTTAATGGGGAAAGGGTATCGCGTTTGTTCCTCCTCGCAACGTTGTTTCCACTTTAGATTTGCTCATGCTCTATTCAGCTAGTAAGGAATTGGAGGAGATGTCGCGACTTTACATTATCAGTAGCTTATTGCAGTTACGCTAGGGAAAGTCTGTAACAAAACTCCCTTACGATTCATGGCTAGTGTCGCTCCATTTGCAAGTAGCTTTCCTGTAGAATACGGGATTGTGATAGATGCCGAAGGTAGACATCAATTTAAACCCCTTTGTTTGGGTTCGTCACCTTTCTCCCATCCGTTGCATATGTACTTCTTCCGCTAAGCTAAGGTTTATCACGCAGCATTAAAAATCGGAATTGATGGCCTTTAGGATCAGGTTTGCTTTTCGCTGCTACTAATGTGGCATCCCAAGACTTCTCTAAAAACAGAAGAAGACATAATACTCGGGCGGAATATATATATTTATATTCGGCACAGAGAAGGTATTTGGACTACTGGCATGGCTCGAATGTCAGCCCACCCGGCTTGGTACAAAGGTCAAGTCAAAAGCGGCTCCTTACCAATGCCAAGAGATAAACAATCATCGTATTACAATAGTGCTAAGGCAGCATGTACGTGTAACACACAGCAGTGTAGCACGTACCTCGTTTATCCTTTAAATAAAGGATTTAATTTAAGTAAAGCGTTTTTGTTTAGAGTTGACGAAAAACAGCTACAGGTTTAGCAGGTCCTGTAGTATGAGCTTTTTTCTGCTTTGAGGAATTTTGACCACCACTGTATCAGGAGGTTCGTGCCGAGTATTAGTTTCTCTCAAAAAGGTCTGCTTAAATACAGCAAGTGTTACAGTAGAGCTAAAGCTGCTTGCACAAGCTAGAGGTTAGTTTATCTCCTTGAGGTACCATGGAGGACATTCAAATTTAGACGATTTACCCGACCAGCTAATCACGGACCAGAATTCATCTGAAATACTTGCGGCCACTGCCGACGGCGAAAATTAAGCAAATCTAAAAAACAAACTAACTATACAATTGTTGCATATTTTGCTTTCAGGCAATGCAATAAATGATTTTGGCGACTTAGTTTTATTACTTCACTTTTATCAACGACCTAGAAGTCTGCTGTAATGATTGGTGCATGCAGTTGGTGTCGCATGAAATGGAAAGAGTGAAAATTTCAAAGTTAGCTGGATTTATTAATACGTCGGAGGAAGGAATCTCACCAAGATTTAAAGTCTCGTCATGGAACTACAAGTCTTATTGAAACTTGAACAATATTAGGTAATAGTTGGCCCGCTTTATGCGATTATTCCTCCTTGGGAATGACTTGAATTCATGGTTGGGGTATTTTTATGCAATGGAACATATTTCGCAGCAAGGGCATCTTGTGATAATTTTTTTATTTAACTGTTAGTAGCTTTTGTTATTTTAGTCTAGCTGTGCTCTATTTTATCTCCATTTACCTATTTAGCAAGAAAGATACTATTATTTTCTTCAAGTGTCTGTGTTTTGGTCACTAATAAATGCTAAGGTCAAGAATCATTCAGCACATGTATAAGTTAAAAGTCTTAAAAGTAATAAAGGCCATTTTAACGGATGTTTTAGGCTGAAGACATAATACTTGGTGAATAACCGCTTTTATTCAAATTACTTGCGCCTATCTTTATTTCTTTTATATTCTCTTCCATAGAACAAAAACTAATTAGTTTTGGTGTTTTAAAGCTTTTAATGCTGGTTAATAAAAGATTGCGCTTGCTTTTAACTTACCTATTCGTAAAACACCTGAGTGCCAAATTCATCATTCATTACCAGCGCTTTGTAAAAATATCATCCGAATTTTACCCTAATCTTTACAAATGTGTCCGCATCGCAAAAACAAACATTATTTTTAGTGTTTTCACAAACATCTAAAACTTACACTTATTTTCTCATCGTTGAGTGGTGAGAACTTTAGTTCTAGATTCCGTTGTTCGCATGCTAGTCGGCAGTGTTGAATAACAATATACGTACTAACGTAAAATAAAATGCTTATTTCAATTGATGTAAATATGCAAAACAAAACTGCTATGCATTCTCAGAGATCCTTGCAAAATTTGCAACGTAGATATCACGCATCTTTCCGTACTTTTTGCTGATATTTGTTTATGCTGAAGAGATGCCTGTATGCTTGAACCAGATCCACAATGCAACCACCAGCCTCCTCGGGCTCCCGCATGCCTCTACCAGGACAATCGAATCCCTCCGTACGTGCTCCTCCTTCCTCATCAACCACCGCTCACGCTGGCCTTCCCTCGCCATTTGACTACCCACCGATGCACAATATGGTTCACGGTTTTCAAAGCCCTCAGCAACCACCACTTAAAGAGGTAGCTTCACCAGCAGCCACCTTGCCCTCTGCCTACGACATGGCCGCAGTTTTCATTTCCGCCTCCTCCTCCGCTGCCGCCGCTGCTGCCGCTGCCTCTGCCGCTTCACTGCGCCCCTTCGGTCCGTCCGCTCAAAAGCGACCCGCTGCCATCTCGCCACTAGCTCTAGGTTCCGGTGGAGGCGGAGGTGGAGGTAGTAGCCCTGTGATCACAGGAGGCAGCGAGTGTGATGCTACTACTGCCTCGCAGTCGGACGATGCGGAGGTGGATGGTGGGGCTGGCGGGGGCGGCGGTGGCAACGAAGCTGACGGCGTCTGGTCAACGGAGATTGAGCAGTATTTTCAGGAAGCGCTGGAACTTTATCCGCCATGTGGCAGGCGAAAAATTATTTTAGCAGAGGAGGGCAAGATGTATGGTGAGTGGTAACATTGTTTTTTGTGATGTTGTGCTTATCCTTTTTACAGCCTTTTTTGTCCATATTTTTTAAAAGTGGTGTGAACAGATAATAAGGCCATGTCAGTCTGCCATCTTATCTGTCTGCTTACTGTTCTACCTGATTCATCCTTATATCACTTTTGATAAGATAATAAAGGCGTCTTTTTAGTTGAATGAAGACATAAAATAGTAGCGTAATATTTACGGTGCTTTTACTTGTATTTTCAGGTCTTTCTTAGAAATTTCAATGAAAGCGATGCTAATAATTAACAGCTAGATTAATATTTATTTTGTGATAGCTGAAGATGGCGCCAGTCAATTCATAATAGGTATTTTTGACAAAAAGACTCTTAATTTCGGCTAAATATTAACAAATAACACAATATTTGCATAATTTATGTTGTTTTTGGCTCCTAAAAGCGTGTTTCCTAGAATGAATTTTAGGCTTTAACTCTTTTATTTTCAATTACTAATCTACATTCCCCTCAGGCGAGTCTTAAATGTTAGATAAGGTAAGGGATCACCACTTAAGTTGAAAACACTCTTAGCTTGCACCATAATTGCACCCTTCAACAAGGAATTACACTCGATGATTTTTTATTGCTTCCTATGTTAGATTGTTTAAGCTATTAGGATTATTTCTTCCAGAGTTATGTATACATCACGTTTTCAATCCGATTTTGTTGCTAGTACTTTGTCTGGCTGATATGAATTGGTAGCCATCGCTGCCTTTCTGGTACAACTGTATCTATGCGTTTGCAAGCCTTAATTTTTAAATGTAAGAGTTTAATATAGATTTATAGGCCTGCAAAGCTAAGATTTTGCAGATCTAGCACATCACAGGATAATGTTTACTCTAAGTTTAGAATGACCGAGGAGAGGGCCATTGAAATGACCCCTTGCAGGAATCACAGTCACCTTTAGTTAATGAATCGGTTATTGTGTTCGAGCATGTAAGTGCTCACAGAGAAAAAAACGCAAAGCTCCAACTTGGCTTCGAATAACTTAGGTACCTTGTGTCCTTATAATGTGTCTTCAAAATCATCAATTCGTAGCTTAGCTTCTCAGTTGAATATAAGTAAAATTGGGGCGACCGCCACTGGATTTGACTAAACCAGAAAGTTTTTTGTATAAATATTCTTGCCTAATCATTAAATTAGCCCATGGATCTTACACATCAGTGTAGGCGGTGAGGCACGTCACGCATTAATGGTACATTTGTTCGTGGTTGTGACAAAATTCGCTGCTCAA
Source organism: Echinococcus granulosus (assembly GCF_000524195.1). Taxonomy (NCBI): domain Eukaryota; kingdom Metazoa; phylum Platyhelminthes; class Cestoda; order Cyclophyllidea; family Taeniidae; genus Echinococcus; species Echinococcus granulosus. The sequence goes on along the minus strand of NW_020170409.1, from coordinate 885,076 downwards.
TCACTAGTGTTGGTTTTCGCTTACTGTATTAAAAAAAAGTTCCAAGACCTTTTAAAATCAGCTTTTGAGAGTATTATATGAACTCTTCCAAGACTAACCAACGTCTTCAGTCCCACCCTCCTCCTTGTAAATGTGCATGTTTCAAGTACCTCATCCCATCAGAGGGCCAATACCTTCAGACAGCTCCATAGTAGCATACACCTTTAATACCTGTTTACGCCACTGCAAAACTAATTCCTTTGTTTCGGACTTTTTTTGAGAGAAAATTGGGTTATTATTTATGAGCAGTGTGTACGCAAGTTTCAAGTGCCTCATGGATTTGTTTGGATCTTACTGGAGATTTTCTACCTTTCGGTAATTGGTTGATAAAGTGGCCATTAACAGAAAAAAATGTCTTTTATTTGTTTTGCTCATGAAGGATCTATGGACGTAAAAATGGAATACTTCCGGCTATTATAATCTCCACTTCCCACTTATGTGACCTCTCCGTCACGGGAAAGGCAATAAATTCGGTTGTAGTGGGAGTAAGGAATTTAGGCCCTTTTGGGATAATGCATTTGCGATTTGGCTGCGATTTCTTACAGCATCTCGTCTAAAGATGCACCATTCCACAGGAGAAAATCACTCAATCCATCTTATCAAAATCACTTGCTTTTGATGGGTGGTCGGGTGAAGCCAAACTGTCATACTGAGAGGGAAATCGAATGGGTGAAAATGTTGGCGTTGACAGCCCGCCAAAAGGTCACGAATTGAAATCCTAATTAGTTTTTTTTTAAAAAAAAACTTTTGACTAGTGTGGAAGGAATCTAATATAGATTTAGTGAGTGGTATATTTACTATTTAGCCAGCGCACTAATTGTAAATTCTGAATCCCTCAAATCTATCACACTGTCAGGTCTTAAAAGTGCTAAAGGCTGTAGCGATTCCTACAGCTCTGCATAAAAACAGACTTTATTAGAGGTAAAATGTTCATAAAACCTTCTCAAAATAACTGTAAAATGGATATCTAAAAGGTTTTGGCACAATAATGAAAGATTATCTTTAAAGTTCTCCCTACTGATTAATGCCAACGGAAATCACCAGAAATTTAGTCGTGATAAGTGGCCTCCACTCATTTTATTTGGTAAATCGGCTTTTGTAGTGGGCACCGTGGTAAATTTCTAGTACCCGGAATTGTTAATTATTAAATTATTAAGTATTTTTACTCCTCTTTTCTATTGATAAGTAAAGAATAACGTTTTCATTTGTTCACACTGATTGTGAGTTTTATTGGAAATACCTAACTCTAAACCATTTCCAATGTTCGTTGACGAGTGACTTAACAAGATTTTATTGCTCCCATGAGTATTTATGAATATTATTGTAATGACCATTTCTTTTTTTAATTCTTCCGGAAGATTGCTATTTCACCTTCTGCATGCAGAATTTGCCTGATTAGCGCCTTAAGTCCCTGGGATTGAAGCTTTGCAAATGCCAAAATTGCCATTCATAATTTTTGACCAGCGCAGCGCCTCTTGGCCTTTGTTAATAGCAGCAGTTAATCCATGAATCGGGCTGAAGTGGAAAACAACTGTCAAGCTGAAAGAAATATATCGCTTATAATTCGGTACAGCCCAATTTCGCACCACTGACAAACGTCACCTGAACGGGCCCTCTCTGTTGTGCATTTAGGGTTCGCAGTGGACGCCCCTTCTGCTTATTCCATGATCGTTAAAGAAGGAAAGAGTGAAAAGTTGTCCAAATTAAAATAAATTCAATGCATGGCCTCGTTCAGCCCATAGAGGGTTCAATTTCCTACTTTTATTTCGTCTGTTTGGTCTTCTATCGCCATGTAATTTGCTTACTATACATGCTATGAGAAATACGGAACCGAAATGGTACTGATTGTAGAGTTCTAATTGCAAATGTCAATCTGTTGTCAGGTGAAACAAACGGTAGATAATGGTTGGCCAGACAATTGGGCAGAGTTTTTGTGCTCCGTTACCAGTGCTTCGACCAGCGAATACGTGTATGTTTATTTATATATCGTGTGGAATTAGGGCTTGGGAAACAGATTTTTTTGCTATAGGCAAAGCCATATTGCATCAGAGAGCGCCCAGACGTGGGAAGAAGGAGCGAACCGGTAAAAAGGTAGGGTAATGTGCAAGCGTGACTCACCTTCCATCCTGTCTTACTTGGGGACCTACTTTGACTCTTCTCCTCTGTGGCGACTGTCATTAGCGCCGCTTTAATTTGACCACCTACCGCCCACGAGGCGGTCTTGAACATCTGCCGTCTACGCGCCTCTTTCCTTCTTTGGGGTTGAAGCACGATGGTTGAATGGTTGGTTGATTACAGCAGCAGGGTCACATTGATGCATCATGTGTTGTCTCTTTCACAAAAGAATACCAGTGAGAGTATACGCCGGTTTTGGATGATATTAAACCAGTTAAACGAGTTAGAGCATGACGCCTACATCTCAAAGTAAAGCCAACTGAGACAAGAATCCAAAAAAGTGCATGACGATTTCGTTAAAGCAATAAAAAAGATGTAACTGAAGTCCAAAGTTCTGAAGAAAAGATGGATGTGTTAGTTGCACGTAGTTTGTAATTCAAACCAACTACACACTTCTGAAGACCCACAATTACCAAATGATATTATATCCAAATCACAGAGGCTTTCCACTTACACAGAGTCTCACTTTTTATCTGTAGAGTAGTGACTTTAAAAGCTTTAAGACCGAAGGAGCTGACGTTGAGCATTTTGGCATAATCATAATTCAGCCAGCAGACTTTTTACCTCTCTAGTACACGAAATAATTTAATGTTCCTGTGTGTTTAGCGCTCACATCGTTGGTAGAAGCCCATCCACCCACCCACACACGCCGAAATTAGTGTCACCAGCGTTGGCAACTCCGAAGACACTTGACTTACTTGGGGGCGGAACACTGCTTGCTGCCCCGCATTCCACGTAATCACCCAAATTCTTTTATCCACCACTGTGAGTGCTGTGAGCGAAGGCACAATGTGCCTGGTTGAGTGTTTCGGTCTTGACAAACTGCCACTTTTGCGTTAGTGAGTTATTCATTGAGATTTGGCGGTTTGAACTTTCTTTCTCTCCTATACCTCGGTGCGACATTGTATGAAGATCTGATTTATCTTCTAAATTGGCCTTACTTTCCACTTACACATTATCGGATCCTGCATGCTCAAGACCAGCGATGGTGATTTTGGCCCCAACTACCGTTGGCGCGAGGCACATGCCATCCCAACTCATTGATAATCTATTAATTAACGATTGTTTGCTTAACATTTTACTATTTGAATTGCGCATAACTGCAAAGTCAGCTTATTACGTTTCGAGAGATGTATCATGATCCTCTAAGTATAAGCGCTTAGGGATGCCAATTCATATAGGCACTGAGGCCAAAATAGTGGGTACTTTTGACCGATTAAAGTGCGTTAAATTCCTAAATAATTTTTCATCCCTAATTTAACTTTCTGAACATATTTTTAAAATGTTAGATTTTAATTCGGCTTCTCAAAGAACCGATCCATTCCTTAATAGGTAAAAGCTCACCTCGTACAAAGGTGGGACTGGCTCCAGAACTAACACAGACGGCTGTTTGTTGCAGCATGACCAATAAGTTTCGTTGGGAAATGCCACGGTCATTTGGCAATTAAAACAGAAAAGACACAGTAAATGTCAACTTCTCTCCTCCTCTTCCTCCTCCTCCTCCTTTTTCTCCTTACGCAAATTCATTTGCTCTCAAGATTTATACACAAGAACCGAATTGGAAGCGGAGAGTGGAGGGAGCTGCAATTTTTCTAGTGAAACTTAGTTACTTTAAAAGAAAGAAATAAATTTTTTAGAAGATAGGCGGTTCTACAAATTCCAACTTTCCTATGGCCAATTTTGTAGCCAAGTTGCACAGGCAAAGAAAGATTTTATTCTATTCGGTGTTTGAGGTCTCCAAGGTAATGAGATTAGACCATTGACTATTTTCCGTAGATGGGTATACAGCGACCAAGTGAACATAATTAAGATGTTTAAGGATGTTAAGCAAATAAAGTGAGGAAAGCGTATTGACAAAAAATTTCTACGATTTTTGAGAAACTCTCCTCTACTGACTCGTTACAAGTCATGCAAACTTGTAGAATGTGCCTCCTCACGTGTACCATAGGGTGAATGCGTTAGTCTCCCGGGAAGTCATTCATTGTCTCTCTTTGTCCAATTCTCGAGGAGCAGACAGATCTAGTCAATCATCCAAAGGAAAGTCCTATCCGAATAAGGCAAGGCGGTGCAATACCTCATCTCACTTTTCGCATTCCTCATGACTTACTCGTGAGATGATAGGGATTGAGACACTGCCCCTTCTCCATATTTATCCTCTGCACAGTCCTCAAATTATAATTTACTAGGTGATAGTCACCTATTCATGGCACTAAATTATCCCATAACCGCTCGCGAAATAGACTGAACAGCTGGAAAATAGAAGTGAAATAAAACTGAGGAGTCTCTTTTCTTCCCATGTTAAAATCAGAGATTGTGCTGGTGATCAATTTAATAAATAATCTGTTTAAAGCTTCCTATGCCTACTTATTTATTATTTTTAAGCAACTTCATTTTCGCGTTCGCTTTTCTTCCCATTTACGAAACCAGCGTTTCGAATGCCCTCATACACTAATTTGGTGATAAATTATTATGTATTATAAACGATTTCTATAGTCGGTTTGACGTTTTTCTAAGCCGTTTCATGTTTTGTTCTCTTCAATGTTGACATTTGAATGTTCACCTCGTTGGCAGCCATAAATAGAATAATCAGCATTATCATTGAAATGAGTAAAACAATTTGAATTTATGTTGCGGTTCATCTGCCTTAATTTTCAAGAACCACACGTCATGGATTTTACAAATGCTGTACTACTAAAACTTACTATAAACTTCGCCAATTCGACACCAACAGGCCCGGACTATACGAACGGTTTAGAACATATGTCAGCCTTACATGGACACCACCTGGGACAGATTATTCTTGCAACTTTTCGTATGGCTACAGACCACTGCATACTTTGTACTTGAAAGCCTTTGACAAGACTGCGTTTTTTTTCACTAAACCCCTATGTTATGTGACAATTGGAGGGACATTAATGTTTCCTGCGCTTGACTTAGTGCGCAGCTGGTTGCAATTTGCGACAGGGACATGTCCTGCAAGGGAAAGCTCTCCTGCAGCCCCATACACACAAAATAAAACGCGATTTTCTTGCACAAATTGGAATCAAATAAGACTGCAAACCTTTAGCTTCCTTACAAAATTGTAGTAAAATTTTTTTAAGGGGTCACGATTGTTGTTTGATTTGTAGCTCTCGGAATTGTACCGTATTTGAAATCATGGTTTGGTCACAGGAATTAAGGCTCTTGTGATTGAACAAGCACTTCATATCTTAGCCCAAAACTTGGAAAATGCTTTCGGGCTGGTTTAAATTGTAATAAATCGAGTAATTATTAACCAGCCGTTAAGTAATTCCAACCAATTATTGAAATAACTTCCATCGGGAACTTCTAGAAAATTAGCCAGATGTGTGGAGCTGATAGACTCGTTTTTTTGTGCAAAAGGTGGTTTTAAAATGGCTCAAGGGTTTTACCTTGTAGGAGTAAAAGCAGGAATAAAGTCTGCATTGGAGCATGCTAAAATAAGTCTGCATGCATAACTTCGTAAGCTCTTCATTTTTTTGCCTTCATTTCTCACCGTCTCCATTGCTGTCGGCATATGCCACACTGGAATTTGACTCTCCTTACACAGCAACTGCATCAAATTAGCAGTCACGCACACCCCACGGAGGAATGCAGCGGTGTGATCCAATTATGAGTGTAACCTTTCATCACCTCTAGGAGTGTGCTCTCTTACCTGCTCAATTACATATGAAGTAGGCAGGCAGGCACGTACACGCCTATCTATCCTTCTCCTTCACAATGCAAATGCGATTTTGAATGACTTGCTGTGGGATTGTGACATTTAGGAGTCACATGCACGTGTATAAACGAAAGCGCGATTAGTTGGCATAAGGAATTTAAGTGCTTTAGTAGCACTTTCGATTCCTCTTACGAGACTGGGTTTTTGTAAATGTTACACCAAATTTTCCAAAGTGCCTCAATGGTATAATTTCTTTCGCTGGGAGTGGCTTTGAAATGTCACTGACCTTCAGTTCAGATGGTGCAGCTGTTTACCTGAAGGCAGCAATTCACGCATTATGCAGAGAACCGAGTAGGGAATGGGAGCATAATAAATGGCTCTCTGCCCTTGCTGTACTTCTGCCACTAAGTGGTGGTAGTAGGCCAACGAACGTTCTAGTTCACACTGTAGCTAAATGATTTTTGCCATTTAAAAGGGATGTAATGAATGACACCTGAATTGCTTGTTGTGATTTCTACCAAAATTGGGTATTGCAATGTAGATAAATAAAATTGGCTCCTCTTTATTGATGCTGTCATCATCAGGCATCACCATGATGCACCCTATGCTATGTAAAATATTTTGTGTTTTAAAAATTTTAAATGAGCCTAAAATGATGTGAATAGCTAGTCATTTAAGCCCGTAAAAGGAGGGCGATAAAATAGGGATGGGAAAAAGTTTTCCACTGAGGTTTTTGGGGAAGATCAGTGCATATCAACTGCATATAAAAGGAGTTTAGACTATGCCTGGGATAAAAACATCCATTATTTCGTCTTGTGAGTGATTCACAAAAACCACGCCAATAAATCACAAAATAAACAATCCACCAGGAAAGTCATTTCCATTTTTTATGCTTACATTATAGAAGCACTGGTGTAGGCTGATTGGATAGGCGATTTGTGGCACCAGCACTGACAACAAACGCGCGACATTTGGTTACTTTCTTGGAAGTTTTCAAAAAGATGATGCAAAACTTGGGCTAGCTGAGGAACTGATTCATGAGATAGATGTAAAACTTTTCGATCCTAATCATATTTTTAACGATTCGCGATTCTGCCATTTCACTGATGGCATTTTTTAAGTGTATCGAATCGTGAGAGTCGCAATATCAAATTTCTGCTAAATTAGAAAGCCTTTAGGAAGGTTTCATAATCAGAATTTGGTGTCGCTTGTAAAACTGCTGCACCATTTAAAGTCTAGTTTCGTTTATCCTTGGTGCCGTTTGGGATGCCATGGCAGGCAGTATTAACTGAGGTTTTTATCTGCCTTAGCACCTCACCTAACTTTTGCACAGTTAAACCTTGTATACACGAGTGCAGAAGTTTCAAAATGATTTTGATTTAAAACATTTACCGAATGCTTAACCTTTGAAAATAAAAAGCATGTGACAATTACTTTTTTATTGTGTGGCTGCACTTACTACGGCGATTTAGACTTCCGGAGGGGTGATTGATGGATGGCTGCATGATGGCGCCTTGTTTAAATGCAGATAACTGGCTTATTCAAGTGACCCAGAATAAGTCACATCCTGCCAGAAGCGATAACATTTTTCCTAATCTTTCACCTTACGGTTCTTTCCACCTTCTTATTGCCCTACATGCGTACCGAAATGAAAGTAACTTCAATGTGTAATGAGTAAATCGTATTTAGAGTTAAACAAGGATTAAGGACAAGGGCGGGATAGAAAGTGAGCCAGTGATATATTTAGGTTTCAACATTTATAAAGTGCCGAATCTTCTTATCAGTTTATTGTTTACTTGTCGAAAACCAGGCGAAAGTTTTAGGCACGCATGCGTCTTTCACATGAGGACAAGCACAACACTTGCCAGGAAACCGTCTCACAAAGTCCTATGTACCCCTCCCACAATCGTATCCTATATTCTTAAAGGTGATCTAAAAATGATCATGCATTTTGTTAATACAGGCCGAAATGAGTTGATTGCCCGCTACATTCAGCAACGAACAGGCAAGGTACGGACACGGAAACAGGTATCGAGTCACATCCAGGTGCTAGCGCGGCGAAAGTCGAAGGAATTGCAAGCCAAAATTCGTGATCCTGAGATCAAGAAGGAGACAATTAACCAGTTGGCCAAGCTCTCTTCAGCCCAGATCGTATCACGAGACGTAGCAAAGGGCTTACAGTCCGAGGGGAACGTGAAATTCCTCCCACAACAGCCCCTCCCTTCACCCACCTCATCCTGCTCCTCCACCGCTGCTGCTGCCGCTGCAACCGTTGCCGCCTCCAATCAACTCCATCATGCATTCCATGGCCAACAGCAGCACCACCATCAACATCAGCGCCAGCAAGTTCCCTATCGGCAGGCACATGCGACGAGGAAATTGTCGATTGGGGAAGGCGCGTCTCAGCGAAAGATGATGCGATTAGCGGGTACGTGAGCTATCATTAAAATCGGTTGATAAATGCTGGAATTTGTGATTGCAAGCTAATTAACAATGATGTCACAGGCAAGAGTGGGGCCCAGGATAATGCTGAATTGTGCATTACTTTGTAGCCTCGGGTTACTAGAATCCTTCACCACTTCAAATCAAGCATGCCATAAGAAATTAAAGTGCGGGAGAATATGTACGCTTGCAGATATTCGTCCCTAATAACTTTGATGTTGAATGCCATTCTAAGTTGCTTTTTACGTATGATACCTTTTGTAAGTCAATATTGCCTATTAAGTAATAATCTGGACAATAATCACAGCCTCATTATGGTTCGACCCTCAAAGTACTGATTTATGGGAATCATAAAACTGTCATGAGGGTGGGCATCGCCTTAGCAATACGGGTACTACGGGTTGAAGCGAGTTTTGGAGGAGAAAGTTGTGGGTACTTGTCAAATCAAAATTTCTTTGATTTCCGCTTTAATGCAACTAACACAAGCTTGCTAAGAGATTTAGTCAACTAGGTTCAGATTTGCTCATGATGGAGCCAAAATTCACTTCTTTTTAGCATTACCATTTAGGTGTAAAAAGTATTGACTTCCTGCTCAAAACATGCAGAGAACGTTTCTTTTCCCTTTAAACTTTATCCATAAACCACCTTTGTGTTTGTTTTGTCACCAATTTTTAAGTAGAAGCGCTTCTTGTACTCCTACCATTTAAATGACTATACAAACAGGGGGTTTGGGACTTTATTGCTGGAGCCAAGATACGCTTAAGAGCATTTAAGTATTTTGAATTTTTAAAACTTTGTATGGAAATTTGGAGACGCTTCTTTATAATGTACCTTCATCAATGCTATTGCACTCGTTTCCCAGAGCGCATGTTTTACTGGTAAACCGAGGCTAACACATTCAAGTGCCGCCTCTGACAGTCAGGAATGCCTCAGTGTGTGAAAGTACTGGCACAAATCAGAGTGCACAGGACTCATCGTATTGCGCTTCCACTCCAAAATAAATTAATTGCCTGTCTAATGCTTCTTTTTTAGAGTTTGTCTGATGTGCATACCGCCTCACCGGTGTACTTTCTTGGCTTTAATTCAGTATCTTGCTTATGTGGGCACTCGTATTCTCACTAGGCGACTCAAGCTTTTCACCGCCCCTTTAAAAAAGTAAAAATGTACGGTGATTCTTTACTAATATCAAAATGACAAGTGTTTGGGTCCATTAACACTAAATATCTGAATTGAAAAGGCCCCGAAGCAATTACATGCCTATTAACATACCTTGACCCAGGTAGATGCAAAGGGTCCGATATCAAATTGACAACCCAGTTAAGTGCTACCACCGTAGTTCTGTGAGACATAAAGACATCTAATCTGATCACCTGCTAGGGACTTAAATATTCACTGATTACGTGGCATATTTTCTTCTCTCCGAGTTTGATTATGTAGAATCCTGGATATACTTAATGGCTTACCGATCTGCTATTGAATATCTCCATTTATTACACATTAGGGGATAACAGAACCAACTTATCGCCATGGATAAATTAACCGTTAAATACAAATTGACAAGACCTGCAGAATATGTTTAAAGTTTTATGTTAAAGAAAAGCGCATTGTTGGATTAGTTGCGTACTGCCGTTTTCTGTTCGAAAATATTCTTTATTTAAGTAATCGCGTCTGCCATCACACGCTTTAGGTTGTGTGGCAATTTAGGATTCCTAAAATTTGAATTTGAATGCATTTGTTCCCAATGTTCTTGCCTATCCACTTGTGCAAAATAAGTATTTACCCTAACATTAAAAATTTACCCATTATCGTGAGCTAGAGGGAGTAATTATGCTGCACTTCCTTGAAGAGCTAACATTGTCCCAGGACCTAGCGTCCATGAGGGAAGCACCGCCATTCCTCAACATATTCGCCTGCGTGTGCCTCGCCAAGCTTTAAATGCTCTTTAACTGAAAAGAATTACTGAAAGGAAATGTCTAATTGATCTTGCAACTTCTGAATGCGGAAAGCGGATCGAGTTTCATAGACCCCGACCCAGTCCTATCGAATACATCTCACGGTTAAACTTGTCAAAGAACTCTTTTGTGGTATTGCTCTTGAATTAAAATGCTGCAATGTGCAAAAAATAGACTTAGCAGCGTCAAAAAAGAAACAATTGAGTAAATATTATTTTATTACTACAACCGCGCCTCTTATCGTGCTCGATTTATTCCTTTCCAGTGAGTTATGTTTCTGCTTCAACAGGAATGCATGGAACATTGGACACTCAGGCGCTATTCAATAAGTTTCAAAGACGCCTCGTTTCTGTTAAGCTACCACACCCAATGAACTTGCTGATGAAATGATGTTGCGCCAGAGTAGTCAAGATCTGTAGAAAACCAATAGCTCACCATTGTCGTGCACAGCATTTTCATGTGCGTAAGATGTTATATGACCTCCTGACAGGTGAATGTAGAATAGTTAGTTATTTTCACATGCATATTTTCTCCTACCTAACCACCCATTTCATATGACTCAGTCTGGTGACATAAAAAATTCACTAAAGTAGAATAAAATCAAGGCCTGCCTATGTGTATTTGAATTGGGTAGTGCAACCAAGACCCCCATTGTTTACGGCCGTTGAAATTTGACACTCTGAGTTTGGGATAAAGTGCAGTGTCCTTAAAAAATTGCCCCATTCAAGACGATAGCATGCCTCATTCGTGAGAAATTCGCTTTTAATCTCTTCACATGGAAACAGATTTTCACCACTGGTGATCGAAGCAACTGGCTACTTCTGGTTAGATGTGCGTGATTCGTTCGCCTGGAGACTGAGAAAGTAACGATTTTATTCAGTCAGTTATCTATTGTTTATGGCTTTTATATACTTTACTACGTTGCCAAATTACGTATGACTAAATACAAATAATTTATAGCACATTACTCGTGACTTATAAAACAAAAATTTTTGTTGTTGAGGACAAAAAATTGAGTTCTGTCAGTTTTGCTGATAGAACTGTGGTAGAACGCTTACCATTTTGCAGTTGCTTTATCGTTTATCCAAAAAGATGAGTGGCATCATGACTTACTGGGCGTTTAAAGTGAGTTTTGTTGACTTATTTGATGGTGCTTTTGAAGATAAAATCAAATATTAGTGGAAGGTTTAAACCCTACATTGAGGATGTCACACAGTTTTTATCGGAATCTCAAGAAATGGAACACTTAAAAGTGGGAAGTGAATTAAATGGCATTCAGACCAAAAGCATAATAACTCACAGTGGCGATGATTTATTGGGCTATAAAAAACAAATTTGGTTAGAAACCACAGTCATTCCGCTTACTTCTCTCTATGGGGGGGTGGTTACGAAATGCTGGAATTAACACCAATTTTCGCAGATTATTAATGCAATTATTATTTCATTTGTGTATTCTCTGTTAATAGATCCAGAAGTGTACGACACAACAGACAGTTTCCTTTCCCTCAACAACAGCCAAAATCCTGCTGTGCATGCGGCAAGAAGTGGAGATCTAAAACTTTGTTCCTCCTCCATCTCACAGCGTGTGGTCATGTCTGGACCTCCACCGAATGCATTTCCCTCCGATACCCACTACTCCAGCCTCTACATCCGTTCGCACAACCCTAACCCGCACCACAATCCTCACCTTGCACAACACACGACTCCGCTGCCACCGCTGCTCGAGATGGGCAGCTGCGGCAGTGATAGATGCGTTCCCTCAGCAGCCCCACCACTACCTCAGCATCCGCCACCTCCTCCACCTCCACCACCGCCTGATTTCAGCGCCATGCAACTTGCAGCAGCAGCTGGGTTGGAGCACTACTTTTCCAGTGGTCGATCGTCTTCCATTGAGACGTGCCTCTATCCAAACGCCTTTCAACCACCACCACCACCACTACCTCCTCCGCCTCCTCCTCCACCACCGCCACCATCTTCACAATCGGTCGCACTGACCGCTGCTCCGCTTCCGGCGCCGCTGCCGCAGATTCTTGAGTCCAAGCACTCGCTGTCCGATTTTGACATGCAGCGGTGGATTAATAGATCTATCGCCTCGGATAAACTACGTCTCGTTGAACTCTGCGCTTTTGTCGAATATCCTTGTCAAATCTCAGAATGCGCTGCTGAAGATCTGGTGAGTAAACCTACCGATATTTCTAACAGAAAAGTAGAATAAAATGCAATAGGCCGTTTTCATTTTTGGTTGATTTCTTATAGCCTGCCAGAATGGTTTACCACATTTAATTTGTTGGAATGCGTAGGCATGCGCAGCTTATTGTTCAAATCACCCTAAAGTAATTACAAAAGTTTTAGAATTAATTTCCCAATTTGCGTCATTTGTCTTCGAGCTTATATGAGAATTATCTACTTCTTTTAAGTTAGTTGTATTCCGTCAATCAGTGATTTTCTCAGATTAGCGGTTTGGTGACTTGTTCAATGAGTCTAACTTTGGAGTTTAACCATTAGTTTGGCATCAAGAAGACTTTGAGGATCCTCTAGATGCTTTTCATTTTCTTTGCTTCAAGTTATTAAATCTAATTCCACTTTTTTACAACTACGGAACAAATGCCTCTCAGATGGCAGATGCCTATCAACCAAACTACCCTGTAATCAAAAGTGAACTGAGGTTCATTGGTAATCTACTTGGCCTAAATAAACTGAAACAAATAAATATGCTTTTTTGCTTTTTGGATATTTACCCTCTACACCACAAGTGGCTTATTTACACAATTCAGTTCTTTTTGCCGTTCAAGTGTGTATATGCGTATACGCATGCAGTGATTTAGCTTGCTGTGCGATGTAACAACAGTTGTCATGCAGGGCGATTTGTGCGTATGCACGTTCTTGTACGGGAGTGCGCATACGTGCCCGTCCGCCTCCGCTCATTTCGCCCATTGCCCATCCTGATGATTCCGAGATTTACAGAAGCGAAATTTGCTTGCCAGGCTGCATGGGTGCACGCACGCACGCACGCATGCACGAGGATGCCCACCAGTGAATACGGCAGTGTTTGATGCCTGGCCGTGGGCAACAACGCCTGGAGCGAAGAAGTCAGGAGCCTGCACACGTACACGCACAGGCATACACACACACACACACACACACACACACCCAAAATCCTCTTTGGCCGTATTACCAACACTTCCTCTTCACCTCTGCCCTGTTTCCAGCTTGCATGTCCCTCCCGTCCCCTCCCATCCCGTGCGCCTTTTTCAAGGGGATCGATAGGGCGAATTTTGGAAGTGTTCCAGTTTTGCAGTGAAATGCACGCATATTTGAAGTACGCACGTGAAGGGGATGCGCCTTAGATCCAATTCGACCTTTTTACTTAATACAATTTACATTTTGACAATAACTACGCCTGGGACCTATTTAAGGGTCGCTTTCTATATCAATCTGAGTCGAAGTTATAATACCTTACTTGAACTACAGTGTGGGATGTCATTTCAAAGGCACAGAGACCTTCCTACACTGCGCCATTCTCCGAATTCATATCAGTAATTAAGCTATACTTTTTACAATAGACCTTGAGGTTTCTTTGCACATTTAAGAATCGAAATGAAAACTTATTTTTTACTGAATGATGTGGCGAGTGGATTTCTTTTTTGCTCGTTTTCCTATTGGTGTTTACCGGGCTTCTGTTTTCACAGCAATCCTCCGCATATTTGGCTAGTCTGAATGTCTTTGTAAGCATCAGAGTGGCTGAGCCATGACATAGTCAATCACAATATTGCCTGTAGACGTAATCAGATGGAGCGCAACCATTCATGGTAATTTCTGTTCTGAATGGGCCTTCCTCCTTTTTTAGTCACATTCAAGTCAACTTCTCACTTAAGCTGAATCACTTCACCAGTTCTTTAATTGCTTTTGTGGAGAGAAGGGTAAATTAATTTATACGTTTTGAGTTTTCCTGTATTGAGGAGCTGACGCACCAAGACACGGCAGACGCCAGAAGACACGTGGGTCTGCTGGGGCTTTCTCGACCTTCCCACATACTTGTAATGTGCCGGTGCACGTGATCCAGTAGTAATGGAGAGAGGTGTATGCCTCCATACCTTCCTTGCGCGCATCATGAAAGTTCATGCACGCCCTGCGAGGAGGAGGCGCTACTTGCGGTGTGGCATTTGCATGATGTGTGCACCTATCATACACTTCACTGACATTTTCCCGCCGTTAGTGCTTGAGTCACTGCGTGAATTTGTTGGTGTTGTGCATGAGTGAAGTGGTGCTTTTGGGTATACCTAGCCCTTCGAGCGGTAATTGATTTAGCACAAGTTCCCTGTAGAACAGCAAAATTGGCAAGTGTCTGCTACCTTCCCATCTCAATAGTAAATTTTGTGTCTACTACACCCTTTTTCCTCATCGGCGGCCACACACGGAGTCTGCATTAAAAAAAAACACACCTAAGAAATTTCGTCTGCAACTTCTAGATTTGAGTTGCTTAACTGTCGGTTTCTTCGTTTGAACCACGCGATCATTTCAGATCTGGGAAGTTAACATCTTCAGTAATTCCAAGTGCATCAATAAAATGAACTTATCTCGTCAGTTATTATTCGTCATAAAACTATTTTTATTCTCTGTGGTTCAACTCCTCCGGCTTGACCAAAAGTAGTAATTATGGGCGATGAAGTTGTAAAACTTTTGCATCCTTCACTGTGTACTAATTCGCTCGGGTTCACAGGTGGAGAGTAAATTTAATGCAAGTATACACTCATCGTTTTCCCGTAGAATAAATTTAAATCGACGTCAATTCATTCAAGACTGCCATCGCAAATCTAAATGACCAAATGTCTTTTGACACTGCAACGGGATAATCTCCTCAGCTGGCATCAATGAAGTGCCCTTCTTGCAGATGTGAAGTGCGCCAAAGTTATCACTGCAAAGTTCATTTGGAACGTAGAACTAGAGAACGTTACCAGCGCACTGAACTAGGCATTTTCAGTGATAATTCATTCAAAGTTAAATGAAGATTACCATATAAATGATTGCACAAATCAAAAACTGGTTAAAATTGGTAAATTCGCTCGGTGTTCTTGTCACAAATCAGGCCACGGCTAAGGTAGTGATTCATATGTGTACACCCAGTTCAAATCCGGCTCTATGTCATGACTTGCGGCCTCTGTGGCAGTATTCGCGAAGGGGGTTCACTTCCCTTGTATTTCTTTCTCCCTCTTTCGCGGGATGCCAACTCCCGGCAAGATTGATGGTACGCCCGGCTCCATTCGCGGGTGCGTGCTTGCTTGCGTGCGCGAGCGTCCACTTTCCAAGTGTGTTGTAAGACTATGTGTACCAGCGTAAATGATCGGACCGAGCAACTGTTTCCCACCTCTCCCCTGCTTTGTGCCCACTCACCTACTTACCTTCTTGCCTGTCCACCCTCTCGTGCGTGCATGCGTGTGTAGGCCGAGCGCGCACAGCTGACGAGGCTGCAGTGTGCTTGCACGGACTGATGTGGTGGTTATGTGATGTGCACGGTTATGCATGCTCGCGTTCGAGATCGGTGTGCGTCCGCGCCCATAAGCTGCTTCCCGTGGGAATGTTTCCCTCCGCCACCACCACCGCTGCCGCGCCTTCCGCGGGGCTCAGTAAACCACAGGCCCGTAATTTTGTCAATTGGGAGCGCTTGCACTTTTAAGTAGGGAAAATTATTACCACCTCTTTTGTGCTTAGAAAAACTGCTTTTCTGGTTTCAGCATTGCAAATTAACTGCTCACAAACCTTTTATATACCAACATGAATGAAACTCTGATTTTAACCTTCATACCTATTTGGTAAATAGCAAATTACAAAAGTTGCCGTTGAGGTCATTTGGCAGCACATCCTACTGCCAACTCACAATATTACGCTTTGAATGTTCATAGTCACCTCACAAGGAATCTTTTGTAATCCTCATTAAACGTTATTGCTATATGATCTCGATGTTTGTTTCTATAGTTCCATTCGGTTTTCATTGCACCACTTTGAAAGTAATCTTATTTCTCCTGATTACCGTTGCTATGCTTATCCTTAAGATCTTCATTTGTGAGAATGAGTGAACTAACCCAACAGTTTAATTGTGTATCACCCATAAAGTGCTCTAAAATTAGGCGCAGAAAGTGTTTGTAAATGTAAATGATGATAAAAGAATATCCTGGTGATCTGCTCAAGTTTTTTTCTGAGAAATCTTTCCTACTCTCCTTAAAATTTAGCTTATCGGTCTTTCCATTCTGTTCGGAGCTGACGAAGAACGTCATTGCACCTGTCATTAGGTATACCTACTTGGGATTCAGCTTTTGGGACTTGTTTTTTGCCTATCAGGATTCCGAAAATGAGAAATTTTATGCATTACATGGTCGCTCATCCATCATTTCGGACAACTTAAAGCAAAATAACCTCATTAAGCTGTACCCACAGTACCATTAATAAATAAAATTCGTTTTTAACATGAAAATAGCCTCCAATTTGTCCTGATTTCGTTCGTACTATTTACACTGTACATTACTTCTCACCATTATCTGCAGCTGTCTCTCCCATGGCGGGAAGTGTCAAACAGCTTGACTTGCACAAGGCAGTTATGCAGTTAGCTAGAGAACCTGTTCACTGCCACAAGCAATGAGTCTACTTTTGTTCGATAGTAAAAGAGGCAAGGAATGAAAAGTTCTTTTCTTTAATGTCTTGAGGTGTTTACATTTGCGCTTATTGCACCCTCCTACGATTTTTGTCTGTGTCCAATCGAAGGATTGCTGACTTCAAATATCTTGCCGGAAATCGAATGGAAAATTTGGCTAAGAAACCTCCTCACTGCTTCCTGAATGAGTGTAAAATCTGCTGGAATAAAGTAAATCCACAAGAAGTTCAGGGCATATTAACAAAAAGAAATAGGATAGATACTTTTAGCTCAGGAAATGCGGATAGGCAGCTTGTGTTTCAATGAATATGACTTACATAGAGTAGTGCAGTGCCCCAAGTCTTTCTTGAAGACAAAATAAGACACATTACAAGGATAGAAGATGTATTGCTGCTGTGCAGAAGGGTTGAAGGGTTACTGGCATGGCTCGGAGGAGATACCATCGTGTGGAGGTACTATGGCCGTGCTCGAAACTGTCAAAAGGAAGAGTTAAACTACCGATTAAAGTATTACAACACTAAGCGCATTTTGTCATCGTTGCTTTTTAATAAATAGGATCACCTGAGTAAAAGGTGCCACCCAGACTTGGTGATTTACGTTTGAGTAATTTTCTATGAATCGGATGGGGCACCTTAGATAACAAGAGTACGTTATAATAAACAAGTTACACATGAAGCTGATGAATAGGACTTATGCAACACAGCAAACTCAGTGGCATTTAAGAATTATGCTCGAATTATAATGATCCTATAGGAGGAAAAAAGGCCAGTTTTTACACTTTCAAAGTGTATAATCTAAAGGTCAATGATTACAAGTAACAATGCGGAGCTATCTAATTAACAATTCTGATACCACTTTATTCACGGACCGACCCCCCACCCACATCAGTGACATTCAGATGTGTTCATAAATGCTGCCAGATGATAACAC
Source organism: Echinococcus granulosus (assembly GCF_000524195.1). Taxonomy (NCBI): domain Eukaryota; kingdom Metazoa; phylum Platyhelminthes; class Cestoda; order Cyclophyllidea; family Taeniidae; genus Echinococcus; species Echinococcus granulosus. Next base: position 867,213 of record NW_020170409.1, on the reverse strand, counting down.
TTCGGTGATTTGGTTCATAAGGCATCGATGGCATCGGCCACGAATGCAGTCGTAAATGACCAAATCAGTCATATGAATGATAGTGGACGACCACGCTGCGCCCCCTTTATTTACCCTTTAGGTTAATTGCTTATAGACAAACAATAGAAGCTACTTTGTACGGGCTTTTATTATCTAATCCGCCGTTTTTTGTGATATTTGACTTCCTTAGGCAGACAACTGAAGAAGTCATAAAGGGCCTCTCTATTAAGGTGAATTTTGGATCTAAGAAGGTTTTTAAAAGCCATTCTGGGATTGGCGTCCCTACATATCAAATTACATGGACAGTTTTGTCCTGCAACTCCAAAAATTCCACTTCTCCTTCTCTAGTTACACATCGTGTCTGTTTGTTTCCTCATTTAGACGAATTTGTGTCAGGGACAAATCGTTAAATGCCTAATGCTACAATTACATTTTATACGATCTCTTAAATGTAGATGCCTAAAATTTAGAAGAGTCCTCTTATTAATAAATAGACGGGTAAATAAATTAGTACTTGTAAAATCACCACTTTAGTAGATTTTGAGAAATACTAATGAAATTTGGGCTTCAATGTATCTGTTGATAAACTGCAGAATTGTATGTCATTGAATACACACAAGTGTTTCTTGACCCTTTTCAAAGACCCTGAATCCGGAGTCAGCACCCATGAAGCAGCACAATTTTGCGCATATAACGACAACCGGCCTGCATTCATCTGATCCCATACTGGAGGAGGTGGATGCCAGCCAAATTTGGGACAAATTTCCCACCGATGGACTCAAGCAGCGCATTGAAGAGGACTCGCCTAACGTCTTTTTCCTTGTGAAACTTTGGGTAAGCCTTGAAATCTCCTCAGCTGACATGGGTGGAAACAATCAACTTGTTCAATTGGGAGGTGTCTGAATTCAAAAAAGCACACTTTTGAATTAAGGTGGTTCTTTTACCCTTTCTTCCAGATTCCATCCATATACTTATTTACGAATGATATTTCAATAAGCTTTTTACCTTGTTATTGCCGCAGCTCAACTCTAGACTTGGGAAATGTTTGCAGCTCCAAGCTTTAGTATACCGGACGTTATATGTACCATGATGAAACGGCGATATTGTTGGCATGGTGACACGTTTGAGATCTTCCATTCCTTAAGAGTGCGCTCCAATAGTAGTGCCATATGATACTACCTCATGAAAAGTCAAAAAGTGTCCTCCTTTTGTCGAAATCTAAACAAAAATTGATCCTTAGGTGTTGCAACATTTGTTTAATAACAAACATGGGATTCTTTGATCAACATGGTTTGCACCCACTCTTGGGTGCACAACTTCCTCCTACTTTAAACTGTGGTTCTTGTTTATTAGTCCCAACGAAATGCAGGTTCACTTCACTGTTTGGCAACCATCTGGTACGTGAGAAGGAGAATCAAGAAAACTGCTACTTTCAGTTTTAGGTGATATTTGTTAGACCTGCGTCTTGACAGAATGCTGTAGGTATGAGAAACTAACAGATTAAATTTCCGCACCTCCATTTCAATGTCCTGGGTACATCAAACCTTCTCGGCATACCTATTTGACATTCCCTTGGAACTGTTTGTGTAGTGAGTGAATCCACACGGTATAGTTTAGTATAAATGGTCACTTTTTACTCATAAAACAATTTCATATCTACATAATAAAAAGGTACAAAGATGAGGCGATCAAAATCTTTGTTGTAGTGATTTTCTGTAGGGGACTGTATCAAGAATTCACTAGTATTTGGTCTTGCTCCTACAACCGGTTGTAATGTTAATAATGTACGATTGATTACACCAGGGAGTCCTTTTTGCCCACAAAACTGATAGATTAGTGACTAATGAAGGCTCTGTTATAGAGCAATCAAGCACTGGTATCGTGTTTATTTATGTCCATTGTAAATTTGGACGATTTTCCTCAAATGCCATTTTCCCAACTTTGCATTTCAGTCAGCCACCGTCCACGCAGCATATTTCTTATAAGAGGACGTAATGTAAGGGTATTTTACTCCCCGACTGTTTTTTTTGCTCCATTATTTGTCTGTCGTGGTTTACGCGCACTTTTGTGTTGTGTTTGTGTATAGCCTTAGTTTTGTATTTAGTCGCTGTCAGTGCACACACACCTCTGAGTCAAGGTAAAGGATTGCACATACACACACACACACTCTCATCGCATGTTTCCTTTTTTGCCCCGCAAAATGCCTCCCTTTTCATTACAGGCCGACATCAACACCGAACTTCCCGAGGGCGCTAATTATGCTGTCTCCTCTATGTAAGTGCCATCCCCTATTTCTCAAGCATTCAGCATTACAGCATCATTCGTTGGTTCAATTAACCCATCTGTAAAGTAGAATGCTCTTCTAACGTCAACAAACATCAACTGCCATCCAACTACATTACCGATTGCGCAATTAAGTAGGAGGTTATTCTCAGCATAAACTTACAAGGATGCTCACCTATGCCCTTTTATTTAGCCATACGAACGCAAGCGTGGTTCTGAGTGCATACTTTTTACTGTTATTGAAGTAAAAATGATGGCAAAAAAATGGATAATTTTCTGCCTGACTCATTACAGATTTCCGACCATCATATAGCACAAGCGTTGTTTGATTATAAGGAGTAAGTAGTGTTGTTGCATTGTCAAACAGTAATGGTGGCAGTTTGCTATTCCACCATTATCTTCTGCAATCGCAGATGTACAACTGTTTTAGTCTTTAAAGCCTATGAAAATGAACAAACTCGGATAATGGGAGTCTCTGTGTGAAGAAAGTTCATCTTATTTTTGGATAGTCCACTTTCTAAATAAGATTATGGTAAACTTATCCTGACCTACTTACTTAAAATGTCTATTTTTTAGCGAAAATTCTATACATTTATTTTTGTCAAATTATATAAATGTTTTGAGCATAGCTTAGTTAGGGGCTGCACTTTCCGAATGTGTCCACATGCTTGGCAATGCGATCACAATTTGGCTTTTAATCTTTCAAAGATTCGAGGGAACGGAAGATGTGCCTCTACTCGTATCCACCCGACTTTGCTCCTACAGCTCTCCATTTGTGGAAAAACTGGAGGTAGGCAAATTGCCTCCTACACCCCCCTCCCATTCTAACCGCAACCTACTGACCCAAAAACATTATGTCTACTAACAATTTATAAGTAAAACCTTTCCCTATGGCATATTGCAGTACGAAAGCCCAGTGCTGGAAAATGGCCGGTACGTGTACAAACAACTACGAAGCCCGATGTGCGCATGCATGAAGAAGTTCATTGCTAAGTTGCTCAAACTATCGTCTCTTGCTGAAATGAACCAAGTGCTTGAGAATTTTACCATTCTCCAAGTAAGTTAAGGGGAGTTTTTCCAGTTTACCAGTTGCGTACAGCAATATGGAGACAAATCGCTCGTCAAGGTATAAATATGCCACTTCAGATTGTGACGAATAAGAATACAGATGAAGTGCTGCTGGGTATTGCCTACGTCCTCGAGGTATCGAAGTCCCTGCGAGGAGCGCAGCACAATATCTACCGCCTTGCCAAACCTGACATCTCCACCAACCAGCGACCGCCCTCGGTGAACCTCAACGGCCAGCCACTCCCAGCCACCTCCACGGTTGATTGAACGTACCGTCACCCCAGCTCTGTAAGCGCCCTTCAGAAGTGTGCCCGCAGGAACCTCATCGCCCACCCACTAGACCCCCGCCCACCTTTTGTAATTATATCTTTTCAAATCTCACGTTTGACTGCGTTGGATATTTTCATGAATTTACTGTAAAAAGAGGTGACTTAATTAGCTCTCATTTCCTTTGTGCCATCCTCGAGTGCCTTTACTTCTTACCTTTCTTCTCCATTTCAATACCAGTGATAAAGTGGACCACATTATACATTGTAAGCATGTATAAAGAAACTCATTTTCAAACGCATCGTATTTCCAACTGAGGGACTCTTGCGGGGAAAGTGTTGAAAAAGATGGAAAAAAAGGGAACTTTTCATGAGCTAGGAAACCTTTGATAATGTATAAATACTTCAACCATAACGTCCAGAGCATTAAGTGATGCAATAGTAAGCAATGCTTCCAAGAGCACTGCTAAATCACGAATTAACTAGAAATTTAGTTGCAGCCCTTGCATAATCCCAGACAACTCAAGGTCAAATCTTGCAAATAGGCTGAATTTTGTCAGGCTTATCATAAATTTAATACTGAGGGAAACTGGAGTTCTACAAGGATAGAAAGGAGATTTCTTGTGAAGTCCAGTCCATTGCTAGGGGACGCAGAAGTGATCGGTTTGATGCTTCGAATTCATCAATACTCCCATTGTCCAAGATACTCATTTGAAATCCCATTTCTGATGTTTCCAACGCAAGTCTATGTCCACCTCGTTTGCAGTAGCGAGGGGTATGTGCCTCATCGCCCGTAGCCTTGCAGAGAGGACACACAAACCTTCGCAGAGCCGGGCATGTTACTCTCCCGAATTCATCTTTCAACTTAAACAAAAAGCAACGACTTCATTAGACAAAGGCTTTGAAACTGGTGGCACGAACAGTGGAATAAATGGCGCTATCTTGGCTTGTTGTCTCTGGTCGCTTAAAAAATTGGGAGAAACGTGAGGAGAAATAGTGAATACCTTGTGGCTTGAGTAAACTTCAAAGGTTTCGTTGTTGTTTCGGCAGAAGACGCACAACTCCCGGCTGACATCACTCATGCGACGGAGAAAGCATCCTAACTGTTCAAAGAATTCGGCTAGCTGAGCTGACTTATACATGTCCAAATATGAATGACGTCGCAGATTGTCCATTAACCTAGTAAAATTTTAAGAGGATCCTGACTTCTGGAGTTATTTCCGATTTTATAGTACGGGGCCAGTGATTAAAAAATGGATTTGAATGGGCTAGTCTTGATTAGTTACTACTTTTAATTGCCTACACGTTGTACTATTCTAGTAAAAAATTGTAGGTATATAGAAAGTGAAGCTCAAACTCCTTTCTAGTAAACGGGTCTTTTATTAACTTGTATGCTCTATCTGTATTCACCTCCAAACCCTAGCTGTGGCTGTCATAGTGATCGAACATCGTGACAAACATTTCGTTCGAGTAATGCGAAAACATAAAACGTTTCCACTCCCCTCACGCTAGATGGGACTTTGCGAAATCTGTCGACAACTTGCTTGTCATTCGGCGCGTTCTGTCTAGTGAATAATCGCGTCAAGCATGCCAAAGCTTGCAAGAATGACTACCGTTATCAAATGTCCTTGTATTGCCAGTAATGTTGCTCTTAAGGCCGATTATTGCGCCTTCATTAAAACTTCCCTGACGCATATCCATTCCTTAGTGCCTAGAATCTCGTCTGAAATCGTAATAAGCATTCTGGCATAGAGTATCCTATCACTGCCTTAGAGACAGGCTGTGTGATCATAGGCACGGCTAAAGTCGTGGTGTCAAGGCAAGTGGGAAATCAGAAGACTGAATGGAATACATAGCTAAACGCACGGTCAAACAGTTATAGGTTAGCTACAATAAGTGAAAAATTGAGCTTGTCATCGCTAAGTCTTTTGATTTTGTCGGCACCTCTGCCAAATAAAATAAGGTTACAAATCGTCCCACACTTTGACGTGCTCTTACTAAAGTGAAATTCCAGGCGTCCAAAATTAACAGTTCGCAAAGTGGAAGTCTAACGTTTGTTTTACGAAGGTACTTTAATGCTGTGTTCTGAAAGTTCGAAAATGGCAGCGAAATTTACAGTGGGCTGGATGAGGAGGAGCAGGAGGAGGACGGGGGCGAAACCATAAACTACTTTCAAAAGAATTCGACAAATCTTTTTGATACATAGGAAAATAATTAATTAAAGGACCACCTTAAATAGGTCCGCTGAATCACATGGATCTTACTCTGTTATTTAGATGCATTAATTTTCTGGGAAAGGACAATCTTTTGGTGTAGCTTGGCTTAGTAAGGTGCAGACTTACACGGAAAGGAACAGCATTTGTGTAGATAAATAACGAAAAAATAAGTAAACGATGGAGAAACTCACAGGTTTTGCCAGAAAAGTACTTCCCGTATTGCTATGATAGCCAAAGCCTTTGCAGAAGTAGAACGTCTCAACGCCCCTAAAACGAAATAATTTCCTGAAAATGGAGTAGGCCTCAATCCCACCAACACTTGTCAACCTGCAGCATGTCCGAGAGCACTTTGCGCAGCATGAAACAAACCGGTAAAATAAGGATATTGGTCATCAATTTAAAAGCAACGAGGTAGCCAAATATTTAGACATAGCGTGGGTCGGGATTGAGGAAAATATCTCACTTTATATGCTAGTATGTACTGAAGATGGATACTAAAGTGGGTGTACGTCAAATCGGGCGCACCAACGCATTTGGCTATCAATGGTATTCACAACAAGAAATTTCAAAAATTTAACCTTGAAATGCGTGACTTTGTCTAGACTAGACAGCGACAACCGATGTCATGCTCGACCGCGATGCAATTTTTGCATGAACCAAAAAAGCAGCCACTGTCTACTCCAAACATTTAAACCTAAATAGGAGACTTGGATGCTTGAGTTTGTAGACGGTAGTAAAATGAGGTAACAGGGTTGGAAAAAGGTGTCCGATGCTAATTAGTCTGCAAAATAGGCTGAAAAAAACTTGCGTCTGAGAAACAGCACCTCCCAGATCTTATTTTTTTTTCCTTGCAATGTAATGCGATGCTTGCATAGGAAATGTATTGCTGATTCTGAGCTTACTTCTGTCGTAATGATAATAAAGCTGATAAGCAGCTTTAACAGCCTATTACCGAGGCTTCAATGAGAAGTTGACAACGGAGTTGTCACCACTGCGTTGACGGTTAAGAGCTACCGCAACAAAAGTCGAGTTTTAGGGAAGCAAAAATGTGGAACAAGAATATCAAAATTCTACTTTGTAATTTACTTGCAAAAAGGGACGTAGGTAAACACAAATGGCCTTGTTGGTCCTTCACCATACACGGTACTAAAAAGGACACTCTGAAGGCAACAAAGTAGCACTAGTTAAAAGTATTGCAGGCATGGCCTCAACAACAGGAACGAAACACACGCAGACGCCATTTTAAAGCCAACGTATCCCATATCTATAGTTTACGCGACTTCATTTATCTGTCGCGGAAAAAAGCATCGCAACGATATGGACTTAGTTACCAGGGCCCTGATAAGTGCTAGCCTACACTGGGAGCTGTGCCGTGTTATTCCCGACGTATCCAACATCGATAGGTTAAAAAAGCGAGATGGGCCAGGTCGGGGTTAAATAAAAAAAATAATGGAAAATCCAATCTTTAACCAATATTCTCCATCCATTGCCATGGTAGCAACGAAAGCATGTGACTCCGTTTAAAACAAAGTACAAAAACACCTCACATTATCCGTAAGTCGTCATAAATTCGTGCTGCATTCAAGAGAAAGCTAATAGTGAAACTGTATTTGCAAATAATAATGGCGCCCGCTATGATTCCTTTATATACCACCGAGCAAAGTGTCAGTTGTCAACACGCTCTGTAAACTAATGGTTGTATCTTTGCTGCGAACATCGGAATAAATCAAACTAGTGAACCCTAACAAAAATAAAGGATTTTTAGTACGATAATGAGTTCCAAAAATAGATAGAACTCAAGCTCAGTTAACACAATCATAATAAGAACCTAAAAATCTCTTAACTCACTTGCGTAGTGTGCTGACCACTCAGCATTGGTGCCACTGCTCACGGATGTCAGTAGCGGACGAGGGAAGACTAAATGCCACGCGTCATCGTTGGTCCCGAGACCTGTGGAAAACCCACTACTGTTAAAAGCGGAGAAGCGCAACAAGTCGCAGTCTTCGACCTCCTCTCCATTCGACGAGCTACTTGGAATCATCGCCCGCATTCACACGGAAGCGTTTCCTCAACTTTTTCTACTAACGGGTAGACTAATGAACCAATCATGGTCCGGCACATATGCCATTGGTACTAATCAGTAAAAACACAGCTACCGTGCTCACCAATAGGCAATTCATTAAAGGGTTCGAACGATGGCACGTGTGGTGGGTAGTGGGACTGCTCTCCTCGCCGCTCTCACGAAAGTGGTTTTTCATACTTCTGCGTGCATCTGTATCTGAACTAGTTCAAAGCAAAATATTGCTGAGCAAAACTGTCATATTCCTAGTTCACAATGTCTTGTTAAGCATACAAAATCGTTTTTGCCTGGAACGAGTGGATCTCGAAGTCTAGGTGTTCTAGAAGTATCCTACAGTAATCTTCTTCCGTCATCAAAAAAGGAACTACTATTTCAAGCGGGCTAAGTCTACCTTAAGCATAAATGAGGGTTTAGAAAGGCTCTGTCGCTTATGTATTGCTAGATATAATAGTTTTGTGAGACAAAACCACTTCAAAACCTAAAGATAGTGGGTCTGATTAATGTTGTGATATGGGGAAGTGAAAGCTGCCAGTCTTTACCGGTGCGGTTTAATGAAATTATGAAATCTCGTTAAAATGATGTTCGGTTTCCCTATTCCGATTTTACTGCTTCTGTACATCCGGGGTGGTAGGCACATTTCAATTAAAATAATTTTATCTTCCGATTTTTTACAGTCATGCAAAATGAAGATTCTCAGGAGGTGTTCCCTGGGCTTCTAATTTGCCTATTCTGATAGGACACAAGTAGTCTGAGATACAGACTGCCAATCCATTAGTTGAGGGAAAGTTCAAACGCTTCACAGATCAGAATGATGAAGGCACATGACAACTAAAAGGGCCTACTTTGAATAAAGTCAACTATTCGTATCATATCAGTATTTGCCACCGAATAACTTGATTGGCAAACAAATATGACTTTAATTAAAATGTATGTATCTGATTTCTGAATGATATATGATGCTAGAATGATCCTTAACTTAAAAGGTAGAAGTCATCTTTTTATAGCACACACGGCGACAATGTACAACCACGAATTACGCCCAAGTGCAGGATATCCCGTCTTTAAAAGTGCGCACATGAATTGTGGACGTAATTCAACACTTCCGTAGCACATGTTAATAAACGCTAATCTTCACATTAGATTAAAAAACTTATCCAAAAATACCCTGTGGGTTTAGTGGAGAACCATGTGATTAAGTGTAAAATTTGAGTAATTATAGGTCATTAGGTCAGAGTTTAGGATTTAACACCTTACCTTTACGTAATTTTAATAAATTTGAGTCATGTTGCAGCACTCTCAATCTTGCCTGAAGATAAAAAAGGCATTTCAACAGGATAGAAACTGTATTGCCTGCGTAGGGAAGAGCTGCTAGAGGGGCGACTAGCAAGGGTCGGAGGCTATGGCGCCCAGCAAAAGAACAATCGCTGTGCCTTAAGAGCTCATAACATCAAAACGATGAATTAAACAAACGATTAAAATATTGCATGGCCTCTCTCTCCCTTTGAGTATCGTCCTCGGCACTCTCCTTGGTCAACTTCCCGCGTCAGCCGTTACAAAGCAGCCAGACCTGTAAGGGAAAACACCGACAAAGTTAACCGCGTGAGTTATGAATTTTAAGCGCAACTGAGATAATATCTGATTACAGCACCATTGATCTATCTTGGCAATTTTATTGAATCTAGAGTGTTATCCTGCATAAAAATCTAAAGGGGGAATGTGCACGCCATCGCGCCTGTCCGTTGCTGGCAGCAGAAACAATGGCCTAAAAGTAATTTAATAAAGGAAAGGGTTAAGATAGTTGCTTAGACATATTGTTTTGCCTTCACCTCAGTGCTGCCTAGCCATATCTATTCGGATTCCATCCAGGTAGTAGGGAAGTGGAGGAGGTCCCGCGTGTTCACCTAATTTACATTTCCCTACATGTACCGTCAACAGCTCCGTAATGAACTTCTCCTGATAGTTTAGTGTCATGGCTGATGCCACTTCGTTTGTTTGTAACATTCCTGCAAAATAAGGGACCTGAATAGTTGCTGAAGGTAGTCGTCATTTGCAACCCTTGTGTTGGTGGCAATCATAGATTTCTCCATCCACAGCATAGGCCCTTCTCCTGCCATGTTCAGGTGTAATATTCAGTAATAGGTTTCCACTACCACCAATGTAGTGCATCGAGACTTTCCTAAAGACAAGAGAAAACATAATGCAAAAGAAAAATATGGGTTGCCGACGTACAGAATATGTGGAGCTGGCCTGGAGACCATGCTACCCAGTGGAAGTACAAAAGCGGAGCCTTAAGAGTCCGCAAAACCCAAACGAAGTGTTAAAAACAGCCAATGTGTTGTAATGTATCCAAATTTGTATTGTTAAGACTCATAATTTATACGTGCACCTTGAATTAGTTGAACTAAGGAAATAAATGTAAGAAAACAGTGTGAACTGAAACTTGAAGGTTCAGTGTAAACCTGTCTTGAGTTAGTAGATGGCTTGTAGACAGGGGGAATTTGTATTCGTGTGAAGATGTAAGTTCTCAGATGGAATCCACCAAACTCAAGGCCTATGTTAGGAGTGCGGCTCATGTTTTAAATACCTAAATGATTTCAAATTTGCACAAGCAGTTTGAGCTACAGGGTTGCGTAAAATGGAAAGCATTAAAGGCTGCCTCCTCAGCTTTTTATCCCTGTTGCTTACGATAAAGCATCGAAGGAAATATTTTGAGAAGCAAACTTCTTCGACTTGATGATGATGGCTGAACAGATCGGAAACATGGACAATAGTCTTACGAAAATAACAACAGAAATAGAAGAGTGTTTTTTGTCGAAACGGAAAATGGTTCCCTAGAATGCAGCGATGTAGTTTTTAGGCAATAGTTTATAAATAAGCGTTAGACCTGCAATTGTGTTGCATAGGTATCGAAGTGCACTTGATACTGTTGGTGAGAGGTAAATTAGTGCGTTGATTTATTCACAGCATTAACTTGTTTGCTGCCTAAGCCTCAGGAAAGAATCGACACTGCAGCCCTGGGTTCTATGGCTCTACTATGGCACCACTTGTCCCCAGTTTTGACCAATGTCCACCCCTCCCCAAAAGCCAAAAATAGTAGTTCTCCCCAGACCAAAGTCGCCTTGCGTCAAAAGCCCGACCAACGTGCTTGAAATACAATATGGTGTCATAAGTCATACAAGAGTAATGTAAGATAGCATATTGCATACACAAAGCGAAATCATTAGTAAATCATTACTATTTTTGGCAAAAATAAATCCCTTTAGAAGTTCAACAATTCTTAATTAACTTGATTTTAAAAGAATCCCAGAAGGGTTCAGAGGCCAAAACTTTTTCATCTATTGAAATGATAAGATGTAAAGCTGTCTGATATACAGCCAACGGCAAAATTGGCTCGCAACATAGAGGATATAAAAATGGATTTGGATTTATCTTGAATATGACCATAACATCAGAAGCCGGAGTTTCAAACGTTCACAAGCATTATGACATTATCAAGGCTAGTATTTATTGTATGTTAACGGAATAAAGTTTAAAAAGGAAGTGTTGTGGCAGATTTGGCTAAGCGGTCACAATAAATAGGGTGGAATGCACTTCAAGTGGATCAAAAACAGCGAGATCCGCCATACTGCTAGGGATTTGCTATTTCTTTTACCAACGATATTTCTCTTTTTCGCCTCTGCCTTTGCACCCATGGAACGTGTAGAATGGCTAGATGGGAGAACCTTTCATTTGATAATTTTGATAAGTGGATACAGCGGTTCGAGATCGCTTTCGCCTTGTCGATTAATGTCGTCTGTTCAGTCACGGAGTTTGTACACATTGGCCACTTCGCGCCTCAAGGGAACAACCATACAACCATGTATTGCAATGAGACCCTCAGTCTGCGCAGGCGGCGATATTGCTCCTCTGTACGTCATTAGTAAATCTTTCTCTCTGCTGGAATGCTTTATAACTACTTGTGGTGGGGCTCGTGGCGCTAGACAGAAATCTCGCAACCTTTTTCTTTAAGTTGCTTAGGTGAAAGATCCAGCGTCAGTTTATTTTGAGTTCTCAAAGTATAAATTTGAGTAATTTCGGAGCCCCTTTTTAGGCTTTTAGATGTACAATTTTATTTGCATGGTGCGAAAAATGTTGTCATCTAGCTCAATTTGACACAAAGCGAACAAGCGTCCCATGGGGCCGCGAAAAATTCCTTCACGAACGCATTTACACAGTGAACCCATTATATGGGTGACGTGTTGATTCTTATCTGCCATGGATCGTTCGTGTGTCCGCAAAGCAAGCTATTCAGGGTCATTACCCAACAGTTGGAAAAGACACGATTTTTGCTAGTCCGGATTAAAAATCGTATTATTTAAACTGCAGTTTGCAAACTGTAAGTCACTTCAGATTGTACGGCAGAATATTTGAAGAGCAACTTCTATCATGTCTTTTTAAATTACTTCCCTTTAGGGTTGTATCAATAGTTATCACTATACTTGATTCAAGTAATCTGCAAAACCTTTCCATAATGAAAAGAGGTGGCCTTTTGCGTGATACTTTAATTTGACAAGAATAAATTAGCCATCACCGTTATAACTTGTTCCTTTTAAGAGCTGCACTTTTCATTTCAAAAGTGAGGATTTTCCCTCCTAACAAGAAACAGATGCGGTTTAAAGATAATGCTCATGCAGATTGGAGGATGAGGCTGGTTTTTGACGTGTGTCAACACACTCGGACGTGCGCAAACACGAGAAACACGAACGCCAAGAAAAAAGCGATCCACCGAGCACCTAGACTTGTCCACCCGTTGGCACAAACAGATAACCACAACACTCAGTTTATGATAGGCGGTAGTCAGCGCATTAGAAATGCTGTTTTTTTTATTTTATTTTAGAAATAATTGAGTGATTTAGGCTTTTTTTGGACTTTTGTCTCGCCAAAATGGCAAACATCGGTCTATTGAAGGGGAAACAGCCGCTGATCTACGCAGTGTTAGCACATATACTTAATATTATTATAAGTATGAGAAAAAAAGAGCTGCTTATTTCTACTCACTAATGTCTATTGCTACCTGATTGTTGATGACGTTTTGAATGTGAAAACGACACTAGGTTACTTGGTTCTCAAAACGGAATTAGGTGCACCATGGTAAAAATAGTCTTAAGAGACTTCAAATATCAGAACGATGCGTATTCCGATGCTGATTGCTGTGTGCTCTCGACGCCGTGCAGTTAAGGGTATTTCCTCTCAAGAGGATGGCACGAAATCTCGTGTGTTGGATCCCATGCTACAGAGACCAAAGGACGTTTAAAAATAGGCTGTTCTGGCCCAACAAACTGTTATTTACACATACTGCAGTTTCAGTGACGTAAAGTTAGCTTAAAAGTATTAAACTCAAATTGATTTAATTAACCATCAAAAGAAGGAATTTTGACCATAAAACAGGCCCAAAAACTTGATAAAGCGATTAAAATATGCCTTTGAAAATGTGTGAAAGGTAAGCGATGCAATTGGAAGTAATATCTAATCACGAACGAAGAATCATTGCCATCTTCCTTGATTATGTTTGCCCTTGAGGGCATCAAGACTTTAAACATAATTTTTATTCTTACTTCATACGCTGAATAGCATGAGGAAATGGAACTAGAAAAGGAAACATCAAGTTTCATTTTGTAATATTTTAGCTACTGAGAAATCACCACGAAAATAAGTGACCCATCAGTTCATTAACTTGCATGCTACTAATGGCCGTCACAGTTGAAACTATTAAATTTAGGTCCACTTAAGGCTTGCTTCTTTTGCTATTCCGATGGCCCGCCACTTTTGCCTTTTACGTGATTCATTAGCCGAGGTACAAAAAAAAACCAACTCGTGCCCCTCACATTCCTCTGCATTCTGTTGTACCAATAGTTGGCCATAATTCCGAGACCTTAACAAATAAACCAGTGTTGTTGTTTTTGGAACAGAGAATTCGCAAAACATGTACCGTAAGCAATAAACACAAACAACTTGTGCAATTAACACTGGTTTTAATCCTGTTTAAGGAAGCGGGTCATATTTTTAAGTTAATTACAACGGAAGTGGGTCGGTGGTACTTCGAAAACAGCAATGGCAGCTCCGCTAGGTATCCTTCTCGGTAGGCGTTAGGCCGACTGTGTTTGTTGCGATATCTCTTCTGCCTGATATACGACCGTCGTATGCGGTCCCACGATACGTTGAGAATTTGTCTAATCGCTTCTTTTAGTCGTAGTACATACTCTGAGACATTGTGGGTTGTTAATCCCGTGTTTGATAAATTTGCAAAGACACACTCATTTTACGACCAGTGAGCATCTTGAACGATGAAGTGCTGATCGATGTATAGACAGTAGCCCGTACACAAGAAGGCACCGTCCAAGCCATAAATCGCAACTTTGTGGTTGCGCATTCCTAGTTAAAACCTGCGCTTGTCCGATTAGTCCATTACCTTGCCAATGTGGTGTCGTAAAGTAGTCCGCCATAACTAAGAGGACCCATATTGTCAATGCCAACAATATCCACTGGAAATTTTTTGGGAATGAATTGGACTAATGCAACCGCTGTGACTAAGCTTTTTGGGGCAAAGTATTCATTCTCTCTTTTATATTGTGATGTACGCACATACCCACATACCCAGAGTTGTTGCATTAGTCTATGAACTCCACAAAAATGTCCAAATCTTGTTATGTACTTTTGTCCAAAAGATAACGACTTTTCATGTGTCTGTCTTTTGATAAAGTGAGCCTTAACTTCATTGGCACCTTCGGCTTTATCGCGAACGTGCTTTAAGTAGTACAGCGTTTTAAACGATCTGGCCATTACTGCTTCCACTATCATGCTTTCATAGGGAAAGTGAACACCACAGTTTTGATACTTTACTGGCACCAATACCTGAACTGCCTAGTTAACTATAACATCAGTTGTTCAAAAGCTGAAAAAGTACAATTAGTCTCAAACCAAAGACATTCCTTGGTTTTAAATTCAACCGATCTCTTTGTGATGCCAATATCACTGATCAACTGATAAAGGGCACGTGGTACGAGTTCGCAAAAAAATGCCTTATGCTAAGTATCCAATCAACAAGGAAATTTTACAGGGACTGTGTGTCCTCAACATCACCTGCATAAAGTCGTACTATATTATTCACGCACTCATTGGAATGAACACTAATGGCAATGCAAAACTGACTTTTCGATTCAGTACCCCTGTTTTCTCTGAAGACAAAGATAGATTGTAAAGTTATTGATGGAAGTGGAAGCGGCATTGAAAGTTTGATGAAAACGGGACACCAAGTGGTTAATTGAGTGCATGCGAAAACAACGTGAGCGGATTAGTCGCTGTCACATTCAATTAGGCTGTTCGGTAACCAATTAGATGTAAATTTAGTTAAAAGGGTAGTTGAGCTTATTTACGTTGTGTTGCAGGTCAGCCAAGACTATTTAAGCAAATACTAGCATTCCTATGTTTTCTAAATTTTGCAGGAGGAAACAAGCGGACTATAAATTGGTATTCCAAGTGTCGAAAAACACCTGGTTCACGGGCGTGGTTGATTGTACAAAGGACAAAAGTTATTTGGGTTCGTGGAAATAAATATTTACTGTACTAATTTGATCATTTGTTTTCCCTCCAGAGTTCACGGTTTATTTTTGCTAAGAATATAGGGATACTGAATCGAAAAGTCAGTTTTGCATTGCCATTAGTGTTCATTCCAATGAGTGCGTGAATAATATAGTACGACTTTATGCAGGCAATGTTGAGGACACACAGTCCCTGTAAAATTTCCTTGTTGATTGGATACTTAGCATAAAGGACTGACTAGACGTATTTGAGAGAGCTTACCCGGAAATCGTTTGAGAACTCGTACCACGCACTCTTTATCACTTGATCAGTGATGTTGGCATCACAAACAGATTGGTTAAATTTAAAACCAAGGGATGTCTTTGGTTTGAGACTACTTGTACTCCTAGAATTTGTAGTTGCCTAACGAAAAAGCTAGACTAAAAAAAGGAACCAAGACGGACTATGATTAATTTGCCGGATGTTGATGTTTTCTCATCCCAGATAAAGGCGGTTAATGGCTTCCGGTTTAACCACAATCTAATTACTGATGTTCTTATCTACTGGTCGGGAAAATTAACACCGCTTCAGTGGAAATGAAGTAATAATGGTTTCAACAATTTTAATCTATACTTCTTTTGCACTTTATTATTTTGTTTGAATGTGTTCTTCTAAGTTCAGATCTGTTGTATTTGTGTATTATATCCTTCAAATCTGCAGCTCTGTAGCGTCTCAAGACCCTCTTGGAGACGAAAGGTGAAATAAAACCCGGGTAGATTATGTATTGCTGGCGTACAGAAGGACCTAGGAGCTACTGGCATGGTCCATAAGCCACGCCACTTTACAGAAGCATAACTGCAGAGCACTAAATAGTCACACAATCAAAACCAAATGTTAAACAGCAGAAGTATTACATAACCCCCCTCTCCTCTTGCGCGTCCACTCCGGCCCGCCCCTTGGTTAACCTTCTGCACCCTTCAAATCAGGTGCCGCAACTTTGCAATAATGTGCATATTTTCTCAGCGGTGTTTAGGGGAGGTAATACGATAAAAGCTTTTACGCTATAAAATTTAATGCGTAAATTCCAGTTTCTCACCGAACTTATTAAATCCTTTTAGAGGACCTAGAGTGTTGTAATACGGAAGCAGAACTCTATTTTCTGGAAAAGTCTATGCTCAAAAGGCCATCAAGATCACTTCAAAGAATTCATATAGTGTCTTCAAAAAAGTAAATCAGAGGAACGGAGACTCTTACAGTAGACGTCTGTTTGTCCATTCATTTGTTAACTTTTTACCATAAAAAAGACTCGGGAGTAGTGAAAGCGACCCAAAGTCTGCTGGCGGGTATCCATTAGCATATTGCGTAAGCAAATTAAATTGTCATATGCAAATCAGTGGCAGAATTTATGTAAATTAAGTCAAATTTGCAGTCTGACTTCATGACCCCAGGTGGAAGAAAGGCATTGTTTTTCTGCCAAGAACATTAAAGGGCACGCTAATCTGGCTGAGACCTCTCCGATCTCCCATGTACATCGTCACAGCAGAAGAAATACTTCAAGTCGCAATTTCATTTAACTTAAATGAAATTTGTAATATTCTGCACGTAACTCTTAAAGTCGGCGCTGGTGATTCGTTCGTTATCAGCGTCACGTGCACGTGACACACGCTATCAGTTGAAGGCAAATCGCTGTGCCAAATGGCATTGCAACCGGATTGGCCGTGTCCGGAATAGCAAAGCAAACACAAGATCTTCCTGATATGAAGAGAATAACAAAGGTGCAGCAGACATAACTTCAAATAAGCCGAACGTTTCGTGCGCCTTAATGACTGATTTTCCCTCAAGACCGTAATAAGGCACATACTGATCATTCTGGGGTAAATATTTATCCACTCAGATAATCGTTCTAGTTGTCAGATCCTGTTTAATCACCCGAATTCGCTACAAGGTATACCATGACAAAGATGGAATTAAAATACAGTGGGAATCATCGACATCTCCGCAATGTCAAGTCCTTTTTTATGTGTAACGCTGCTAGAAATATATGACTTAGGCAAACAATTACCTCAGAGAAAAGAAAGAATCAATCAGCCATATAAATAGAATAGAATGCGTCCATATTTTAGTCCAGCAAGAGATGCGTCAAAAACATCAAAAACAGTCAGTCCACCTCAAAATGGCCCAGATAAACAAAGAAACAAATAAACTGGAACAAATGTCTTACGAAGTGGACAAGCGAGAACTCTTTCAAAGATCTCAGGTTTGAAATTGATCACTAATGCTAGTCACTTGAGAGGGAAGAAAGAGGTCCATTTCAAGCCAGAGGTAAGAAAACCTATTTGTTTCCTAATTTTGTAAAGAGTAGACAATAGAAATGCATTGAAATCATAATTAATAGAAAAAAAAATACTATTCATGGGCAAGGGATTCTTGTTAGGGCTTTTTGAACCACCTTTGATATTGCGGTTTAAAGGAGGACTGGCTGGTACAACTATAGAGTTCAAAGACTTTCACAAAGATGAAAGAAGACACAACACTCAGGGTTGACTGGGTGGTACTGGCCCAGCCCAAAGGTCAAGCCCCCTCAGGTGGATGTACGATGGGGGAGCCCCTTAGTGTCCCATTACTTAAACGGAGAGTTAAACAAACGGCCAACGTATTACCCAACGCAGAACTCGGGTAAGAATGTGGCTCAAAAGTGTTTGGTTCCAGTGGCTGTTTTAAATCTGTTTTCATGAAGAGAACGATACATGCTGTCTCATGCTGACCGAATTTGTTGAAGTGCGCCGCGTTATTGCGCTTCATTTAGACAATAAGAAAGAAGTTTTAAACCAACCTCATAGAATAGAATTGACGGCAATTGGCAAATTTAAAATCGCAATCTAGCTATTTAGCTCAGCCAAATAAAAGATCAGATTTATAATTAAAGCCGCAAAGAGCAATTACAGAACAAAGTGCTGCAGAAGGATACTTTGGATTTGCGCTTTCTAATCTGGCAAGACGCTACAGTAATCAGCTATAATGCTTATTTTTCTAAATACCGAATCAGATATTTAAGCTATGAGCCATATGAATTATTCATAGTGACCAATCACTTTTAGAAACAACAGCAATTTTTTTAGCAACTTTTCGAGATTGTGGCTTTGCGTTCCGCTAGGGCTCTGGGCTAATATGCGACACACGTTACCCCCTCCCCCCAACCGATGTCACAGCAATGTTGGATGAGGTGTTTCCTCTTTTTCAGATAAACAGTGCGGCAGATACAAACAGATTGCTTGTCAGTATGGACAGCAAACCGCCTGCCTTGTGATTCCTATATGTTTGCCCATCTCCGCTGTTCCTACAGTGGAGGCAGGCACGTGGAGTTCACATAAGCTGAATCCATTGTCTTACGGGGGAGGAGGAAAGCCATTGAGGAGGGTGGAAGTGTCGCCTGTCTAAAGTAGTTATTATTGTTTGCAATAACTTGGTCGACATTAGCTCTAAAGTAGATTTTCGTTGGCTAGTGCTTCTCTTCAATTGCTTTATATTTAAAAAGGTAAAGTGTATTATATCTGCGACAAGTAACTCACCCTTGAACCCCAAGGGTTTACGAAAATATGACAGCTTCTAATTAACAAAATTAACCTACTAGGATCTATACGAAATCAACGAAGGGAGACCTCTCCTAACCACGAAAAGGTTTTACGTTGTTTGCAACGAGGACGAATTTCGAGAAGCTTAAAATCTAGCAGAACTCAAAATTTAGGTCACTTTATTTTTAATACTTAATTTAGACGAGTTTCTTTAATCTTATAAAGGTAGGAGTATACTCGTTAGATTCCTTGGAACTTATGAGCACAATCTAAATCAAATCACAATGAAAGAAGCAACACATTTTTATCCCACTGTTATTTCTTAGCTGTCCAGCCCATTTCATTTATGATTATGTGATAGTTTAGCACCAGGAATGGGTAACAATTACACAGTAAATTTGTATTCTGAGGTCTGTACGGAGGATGAAGCCGGGGAAGGGGCAGTGTCCTACTCCTCGCCTCCCACCTCATTGTACGATGTGTGATTATCATAAGGGTGAGTTTTGAGAAAGGCAGTGTGCTATATGAGGTGGTGCACTTCCTCGTCTAATAAAAATAAAACTCCTCCGGATGACTGCCTGTTCCGCAAGAAGACAAAGATGAGAAATAGGAGGAAGAGGAAGAAGGAAACTGACAAAAAAGGGAAGTCGTTTCGCTCTGCATCTTCAAATTTTATGGTATTGAGTAGGCGGACCACAATTGTAAGTGCTTGGCCCTCAGCAAGGCATTCAAAGTGAATAGTTGCGTCCGCAGTCCACCCAACACGCGAAGCGAGCGCAAGCCCGTAGGCGTGAAGTGCTGCTTTAGAAATGTGGCATAGGTGATGAGCGATATGTTGGGATAAAGCTAATGATTTGTTTGTTCCCTTAAGGAATGTTGGAATGAAATCCAGAAGTCAGTAACTCAGCAAACAATGCAAAGTGAACAGTCCATTCTTATCACATACGTGGGAGAAGCGAAGAGCCCATGCACGGGGCATGAAACCTACTGATTTATCCCTTATTACTGTCCCAGGTGATGTAGATAGAAACGAGATGTTTCGTCGTGCGATTTAACAGTACTGAGAAGTTGCTCTTACCACATTAGCCCATTCTTGAATGAACTTTTTTGGTAACGGTGAGGGATAAGGGTCTCTCTGAACAAAATACATTAACGTCTAGCTAATCATCACAAAATCAGATTCCACCTCCACAAAATCCTATGAAGACTGTACACAGCGTTCCCGCAGCTTTGGAGCTGATACCATCGCCGGTTATGAAGCTGTCGAACTTAAATTACCGCCATTTCAACTAAAATTGAACAGAAATCCAAAAATAGGAGGACCATAGAATTGTGTAGCTTCTTACAGGTCTCTAACTTATGAGGAGCCATGGTGATGAGTTACGGCCGGATTTTGCGTAGAATTTTCTGAACCGCCTTCATGCGATTCTAAGTGTCTGTTCGTCTAAGGTAAGAGCTCAGCTTGAGGCTAAGTTGATTTCGTACAGCCTTACAAGCCGCGTTTAAAGTCCTTTTTGCTGACTAAATGTTATTTTCCGTACGAAAATCCTCTAGGGACGTAGATGCACCAATGGCTGCTCACATATTGGCTCTATGTAAACAGAGAGAGCAACGGCAACATTCCCCACTTTGGTGCTTTATGTGCTAAATATTTAGAACAGTCTTAGAATTGTGAGCTGTTCGGAATATTTTTCAACTTATAATCTATACCGTAGTATTGGATACGTAAAAACAATTAAATGAAGAAATGAAGTCTCAATCAAAAGTAGTTGATTTATTGAAGAAATTACGTAGAGTAATGGAGAAAAAGTAAGTCAATGAGGTAAACAATCATCGGGTTTGCTATGGGCCTGCAAAAGCGCATGAGGCGGCTGGCTTAGCATCCTCAAATGACTAAGGTAAAAGCAGACGGAAGACGGGAAATGATCAAAACGCTGCTGTAGTGCTAATTAAAGGAACGAGGTGAGGAGCAGATGACAGTAGGTGATGACAGTAATAGATAAACTAGAGTGTACAGAATGAGGAGGGGGGAAAGGGGACCATCACATCAAGGTCGAAGCAAAGCGTAAATGTGCGGGCGGTAAAGACGTTTTCACGCAGTGGATGTCGTCGGTCCGGATTCTGGCTCTGCGATGGGAACACGCGGCTGAAGCTTTTGAAGTAGACTTACACAAGGAGAACAGACGTTTGCGCGCTTGGCAATGAAGGGATCCACAATCCAAAATGTTATGAATAGAGCTAAATAAGAAATAACCAGTGGAGTGTTAGTCAGAGAAACATCCGCTGGTTTTTTTCAAAACTTATATTTAACACTTTTTTCCGTATGACAACGAAACAACCGCATTTTCACAAACCAACATTTGGTGAAATCGCTCATTGACCATGGTGTCATTGCAACACGTTTGACACTTTATTCAAGGCGACTGAACAGAGAGGAATCCATTTTTTTGGCTGTGGAGATGTTCTACCCTAATGTGAAGTTTCTAGACTTAAGGAGAAAAGGTAGCTCATGATACAGGCATTGTAGTTGTAGATTCCAAATAGTATTTTTAGGTCTACAATAAAATTTATTTGAAGATCACAAAAAAATATGAATTCATTTAACGCAGAAAAGCGTTAATTTTGTAGAAGAAAAGTACCTAAGTATTCAAAAAATTCTGAGGGCTTAAGTGCATTCCCTGCCTAACACAGCGGCATTTTTTTCAGTTTTAACTTACCGAAGAGACAAATGCTGCCGCAAATGCCGTAGAGGAGAGTCCAGTGGCCCTTCAGCTTCTCACTTATGACAGCACAAATGATGCTACCGATGGACTAGAACGTGAAAAGTTCCACGCTGTAAGAAGTTACGAATGTGTTTAAATAGTGCCACAAATATGTGACATACATATTCCTCGTGGTTTTATGGATAAGTGTTGCGCAGAATTGTATCGCAAACGAGTTGGGTCAGGCATTAAAATTGATGAAGCGGTTGTAAAATATTTTTATTTTGAGAAGAGTTGTATATTTTAGTTTGCAAACAGTTGTCGAATTATTCATTTCGGTAGTGCAGGTGTTGGTGTCCTATTTTAAGAAATGCAACACTTGAGCTCCAGCGACAAATTTTTCCTTAAAGGGACCCTGGCGTTGGTTGTAATCACAACTTTCACAAATCCTTTGGGAAGATCAAGTGTATATGTGGCTAAACAAAAAAGGTCATTAAAAATACTTGTTGATATCACTTTGAGAGGATAATTTGTGCATTTGTCCAGAAAAAAAGGTTAAAAGGCGTCCCTCTACAGCCCGCAAAGACTATCCCGGTGTGGAAAGTATTAGGGAAAAAGAGGAATCAACTAACGGTGAAATAATACAGGAAAAGTTGGAATGTGCAGGCAAGAAATTTATTTTGAAGTTTGTAGCAAATAAGAATTGTAATGCTTGCTTCACCTAGGTGGATCTATGAGAAGTGGCAACAAAAATACAACTAATCCTCCTTACAAAAAAACTACTTTCAATAAAGCGTACTTAAAACCTTCTCCTTCAAGACAAATCTCCATCACCATAAATATTTTGTCTAACCGTTTCCTCTATTCCTAAGAGAATAATTTGCTTTTCCCACCTATGACACACTTGAGGTCCGGGGAAATATACATTTACCTCTGCAATCGAAACGAATCCGACTTAATCCATCCAAACTGTCCCAAGTAGGGAATGCACTCTTACCCTGCTGGTAGCAGATCGTGGGAAATTTTCATTTTAAGTGTACATCACCATTACTTTTTAAAAATTCCTTCCGATTAGTCACGATAAAAAAATTTTTTATTTCTATTTCCGTGATACATCGATATTAAATGACTCGACCTTAAGCAGCAGTATTTAAGAATTCCCTGGGAACTTTAAGAGAAGATTGCTCTTTTTAAACCGCACCCTGAAGACACAACAGCACGATGAGGTATTGCCAAATATGGTGAGTTCGACCCAATGCTCCTTAAACAGCTTCCCCTTAGAACGCATAGTTCACACCTAAAGTGTAAAAACAAAGTAATTTTGCCTCAACTTTTTGGAGTTTTTATAATAAGGTAGTAAAAATT
Source organism: Echinococcus granulosus (assembly GCF_000524195.1). Taxonomy (NCBI): domain Eukaryota; kingdom Metazoa; phylum Platyhelminthes; class Cestoda; order Cyclophyllidea; family Taeniidae; genus Echinococcus; species Echinococcus granulosus. The sequence continues at coordinate 844,083 of NW_020170409.1, read as the reverse complement.
CAATATTTTATCTGCTTGTCGTTGATCGTTAGCATTTTACACAGTCCCCTGGAATGACATTAGAATAAGGCACTTAGCTCAAATTCAAAAAGCAGTAACGGCAGCAACAAACTCTCGTCTTCCTTTTCTCTGGATGGAATAACTACAATGTTCCTTCTTCCTGAATTTTTATAAGGTTCAAACACCACTTTAAGCAGGTATCTTTCTTCCAATCTGAAGACACGTAGACTCATTAGTTGGAAAAATTGTCCGCCCTATATACCGACAAGCTGGCCAAGGTTACGGACAATTGCTCGACAGAATGAAAAATGGAATGCAAATTCCAGCCGAACACAGAATTTGCATAAATTGCACTTGTAAGCCTCTCTTTTTAGAGGAATTCGTACTGCTGGGAATATTTGTTTACAATGAACTCTCACAATGTTTTAAAAGGACAACTTGATTTCGCCCTTTACGACACCATTCATTTAACTCTGCGCTCAGAACAAATTAGATGTGGCAAATTTAATCTGCTTGAAGTAAAAAAAAGTGCACTTACCCTTCTGATTGCTAATGATTGTGAAAAAATGTTTGCTTTAAGTGTAAATTACCGTTAATTTTAGGGCTGCCTTCCGAATAATCAAACTTTATAACCAGACATTGATCACTCCTACCCTCGTGAAGCTTCAATGCAAAATGATCTAATTTTAAAACAGCGGGGATTTAAGCATTCTTTTAGAGTAAGATTCCTATTTCGAAATCGAACTTAGAGGATATATTAACGCTACGAGGTGTCGCCAAAATTACTGCCAATTAGGGTGAGTTCGCATCTTGAGACAAATTTTCGCATCTTTTTAGGATTTTCCCAAAAATTAGTAGAATCTAAAATTTTGTCAGAAAAAAGTGAACTGTTGATGGTTCACACGGTCTTCTGGAATGACGTTGGAATGGGCCAAGTAGCGAAAATTTAGAAAAGCAGTAACAGCAGGCAACAGAAGTAACAACCCCTCCTCCTCCTTTCCCTCGGATGGAATAAATACCATGTCTTCCCAAACGTTTTTCTAGATTCGAGCAAAGGAATGCAGCTTTTAATTTAAAAGCACGCAGAATCGTTATTTGGGAAATTGGTACGCCTTCTACACCAACTAGACGACTAACATAACGGACAATAGCACGACAGAATAACAAATGACGCAGATGATAGCAGAACAGTTATCAGGAATGCAGAATATAGCAATCTAAAATGTACCCAGAACCAACCAAAAAAAACCAACAAATGCTGCTTAAATTTGATTACAAAATGACAAATGAAGAGGGATTGTGCCATGAATGATGGTTATCTAGAGCATTCATTTTGTTTTTCCGACCACCCTTCCCGAATCTCAGTGATCAATACACCGGGACACGAGTTGCATAAATGGCGAATTATAGCCAAGAGAAATAGGAGAAATCTGAGCTGTTTTTGGTCAATAATATGAGCATGACTAGAAGCACATTTTAAGCTGGAAGGCCACAAAAGTGTAGCAATCTCAGCAGTAAAGCGATAACGTAATTGTACAATTAAGTGTAGAGATATGAATTAGGGCATGCTGAGCACCAGTAATAAAATTCGATTAGAAAATGTGAGGATTTCGGGAGGAACTGCTTGAATAGGGTAAGCTTGAATACTGCACGATGGGAGGAGGTGTGAGGATGCGATTCCTGCAAGCACTGCAGACCAAAGCGCAGATGATGGCCAAGTATATCATTGAACCAATCTTTGCTCTTAAACTCACTAAGCGGTCAGAATAATTGATAAAATGGTTATATTTGTAAGAATTGAAAGCCAAATTTGACCGAAATGTAAGAATGAAATCCTCAACAAGACATTGTGCACCAAGAGAAGTAAGAGAGGGGACAGGCTCTATTTGAGCCTAAAGGTTACTTAAATAGTGATAGCTTGATTTTTAAATGGTTGGAGCAGCGCTATTACAAAAAAGAACTACAGGTAAATAAAGGGATATTTCAAAATATTCAAATCAAACAGATTGCATGCTTAAGAAATCCTCAAAAAAAATGAATAATAACCTCACAAAAGAGTTATAGAGCATCTAATGCACCCCGGAAACCAGAAGGTCTGCAGAAATCTAAGGGACAATCCATTATCAAACCTCTACCCTAGCTGAAAATATGAGCAGAAAGAAGGGCATTGTTCATTCTGAAAATCACGAAACGCGTGATAAGCCTGACAATAAGATGACAAATAAAGAAAAAAATGTTCTGCATACAAATATTCATCAATTGTTGGTAACGTGAATAAAATATACAATAAACGTGCTTAGAAAATAAGGATAGAAGGGGAAAGATAGGATCCTCACGAGGGTGCTAAAGACCAAGTTATAGTGCATGACTCTGAAGAAACTACATTAATTTGCGATAGATTACACATACTGTCCGAAAAATTTGCATTTAGAGGTGGACAATTTGCCAGAATAAGGATCGAAATAACACCCCAGTTGCAGTGAGTCTGAAATGGCTAAAAAAATATACTTCAATTAACAAAAGTGAGTAGAACGTGGAAAAGCGGTTAGTTGTGACTCCCAGAAAATTGTTGTCAGAAATGTATACGAAATGATAGGTGAGAAGAGGAAACCGAGCTGTAGGGTATGGCAAGATGGAAGATTTATTCATTAAAGTCGATTGTTCGTTCCGGTGACGAATATGCATTTTCAACTTAAATGTCACCTAAGTTAATTGAGAAAATGAGTAAGAACACCCTGAATGCTAAAGGGCAGGCATTAAATTGGATAGTCTCACTAAAAACCAATACTACTTATAATATTTGCGAAGGTAGTAATCGACTCAAAAGATGAAGACTCACAAAAGCACTGAAGATCATCCCATAGTTCACGGCCATATAGGTGGGTCCGAAAATGCGACTAGTGGCAGCGGGCATAAGGACAAAGACACCAGAGAGACAGAGGAAGAGGAGACACACCCAAACAGCGTAGATGGCCATTGAGCCCGTCTTGATGGCCACGACGTAGGGGAAGGTGAAGAGGATGGTAGCCCACGTAGCGAGCATTAGGCACAGCGGCCCCTAGAAGGAGAACATCGTACTGCTGTAAACTAATCCACGTTATTCGGAACCATTACTACAAGGAGAAAATGAAAATGTCAATACAAGAAAAAAATGACACAGGGGAGATTAAGGCGAATGCATGAAATGAGTGACTATGAAATGTGCACGGTGAGGATTCGCTTATTCCCTTAGGTGATTTTAGGGGTCACTCCATTTACTTAGCAAAAAAAGTGTTTGCAGTTTGCTTTCAGCAGTATTTTTGAATCATTTTTCAGGGCTACACCGCTTAAAATAAATTTGTTCAATTAAATGTTGGAGTTTTATTTTCATTTCCTTAAAGTGATTGTTAGCATAATCCAAGGTCTTCCCCATGTTTACATAAAAAATGCTTGTCTAGGAATTAAAAACACATTAAACGTTGAATATGAGGAAGTATTTCAATATTTCTTCTTCAATGGTTTACGCTTAAGGTAGTCATGGAACAATTTAGACTTATCCCTACTTATAGACAGAAACGTTCATGAATCGTAAAAGATTAAATGGAATGCCATTCGGGCTTCACTATTTAATTAGAAGTTACTATTTGTTAGCTCTGCCTTAAAATTTCATGCAAAAAAGATCTTAATAAGGCTGATAGCATCTGACATGGAATTTCACTACTCTCTCTCCGGCGCACCAATCACTGCTGACTCTCGCTACGTGCCAGCCTAGAGCCCATCCAGTCCTAGTAGTCCTGTCCGCCCGTCTAGGCGCAAATTCAAGTTAATTCAGCCCAATAACCACATTTTCACACCACACTTTCCGCAGAAGGTTCGCAACTGGCAGAGATGAAGCGAAGTGAGGAAAAATCTAAAACTCGCACGGAGTCATTTAAGTGATGCAAAGGAAGGAAGGAAGGTGGGGGAAGTGAACAAGTACTATCATACAACATTCCGTTCGAACAGTGTAAGCGGTGCAGGAGTTCTTACAAACCCACCTTTATTGTCATTACATGGAGCAACAACTACTGCTTTATAGTTTTAAGCATCAAGGCTAAGTGTAATACCCCAATTATTTACTTAATTCTCGATCTTGGTAACAGGCCACTTAGGGGCTCGCCATTGTTCAGCCATCGGGCGCCCCGCCTTCGAACCCTGCCGTTAGCCTTCCTCCCCTCCAAATTCTTCTGTACGTCAATTATACGTATCCTGCCCGAGTGTGGTCCTTGTTTTGCCATTAGGGAAGTCTTGGTGCACTACACCAAGATTGTTAAATTTTAAAACGAGGATGGTGAAAAAGGGAATTAGGGTAGTGAGTTAAGAAGGATAATCATCTCCCTTAAACACATGGGGGAATGCTTCCATATTGACTTAATAAAGTAAATTCCAAATTTACGTCCACTTCAATTTTTTTCGCAATTTTGGCTCTATGCTATAAAGTTAATTGGAATCGAGGCAGGTGCTTTCAAAATCACAGATTTTGAAAGGAGCTGCCCATTACCTGTCAAAGGCTTATTGTCGAATAATTTTGGTCCGTAAAACACAGCACTAGCTTAATTTTCATATGTCTAGATCCACAGGTTGCTTATTTCGTTACGGCAGCAGTGAATCAACAACTACCCAAACAGCGCAGGGAAGTTAAGTAAAAAAACCATCTACTTGTAAACCTTACTCAATTTTTAAGGCTCCTGATTAGGTAGCGCACTATCGCAAGGTATACTTAGACGCTACTAATAAGAAAATTAAAAGTATGAGAGTACCTTGAAGGAGAATCTGTCACACACAGCTCCCCATGCGATTCGGCCGCCAGAGTTAAAAAGGGAACTAGCTGTTGCTACACCGGAGAGAAACCGGTCGTCCGAGATGTGCATTTGGCCTACGAGCTAAAGATGTACATGGCTATTTTATGAGCGAATAATTAAAGACCCGCAAACTTAAGTCATCTGCTTACAGATGTGCACACTAAAATCAAAATAATACTAGTAGACTGAGCTTTCATATTGAGCACTGCTGATGAGCTAGAGGGAGGTGATTAAGACATGCTCTGTGCATATATTTAGCGATTGTGGCACACCTGATTGAGAAAATTAGGAAGGAATAACAAAAAATAAGTGATATTTGGTGCCATATCGCGCCAATAGAGCATCCTAAAAGTTACGTCTGATGACTTTGAAGTTCCATTGACGAATGTGCCAGCACAGCATTTGAAGTTGTCTATTTCATTTTAGACGTATGGGAGGGACATTGCATTAAAAGACAGTTGAATAAAAAGGTTGACTTTGTTGAAAAAATATCAAAGTGACACCTTACCTTGAAGGAGGCTGTAATAAGGGTGATGGGAATAATGTTGCTCAGCATCACAATCCAGAGAAGGTAGAATTCGTGTCGACGCAGTGTTTGAAGTGGTGGATAGTTAATTTCTCTAGGTTGGAAAAAGTAAAAACAAGCCTACATGTAAAAAGTAGTGGTAAGCTTTGTAAGTTTGCTCTGTTAAGGGCCTTGTTATAATTCACGAAAAATAGGGTAGTTAGCAGGAACCAGGCCTGACACGTATACCTTAATAAATGCGTAAGAGATAAAATGACTCATTAATAAAAAAATGAATAGTTGGTCGATCTTTAAAATTAAGTGCTCTTAAAATGAAATAAACAAGCCGGAAACCACTGCCGCTCTAATGGGGCAAAAACCCGTTCAACAAAGCGAATGTGCCGATTGTTTACAACTCCATGGAAAAGAGCGAAAAAAAAAACAAAGTGCGCATTAAGGGCCGCCAGGGGATCAATGCGATCAGTGTGGAATGACGCGCAGACGCGGAGAAAAAGAGGAGGCAGAGGGTGGACCCAAGGCTATCCTTAATGATCAAGTTGAGAGTTTTGTCTCAACTTACTTCATGGCGAAAGTTCTGAATTTCATTTTGCAGACATCAAAACTATGAATTCGGAATATCTAAATAGTAATTTTTACTCAAGTCATAGTAATTAATGCTGCTTCACAAGCAATAAAAATTGTAAAAAAATTTAAATCAGAAATCCCAAAGAAGTAGGATGTTGATGGTTGCCTAAAAATGTAAATTAAATTTCCCTCAGCGGATACCACTTGTCAGTGTTTTTTTAGCGTCTGAACGGTGTGGGGAGAAGTCCCACATGCTAAACAGGATCGCTACACTCCTTCGCGAGAATTTCATTTAATGGTGAAGAGAGTAGGTGTGGCTGACCTCCGAAAACCTTAACACGTCAAAGATAGAGAAAAAGGTTTAATCTAGGAATTGCTTGTGGGTGATGGTAATAATTGCATTAAAGTAATAAAAACAGTAACAAGTCTTCGGTAGACTCCTTGCCAATTTGACACATCGAGAAAACTCCCTGTGTGTCTGTTTAACAGCATAGAATTGATATCAAAGAAAGTAGTTTTTTCCACTTGACATCCACGCGTGCTTATTTTTAGTATCTTCGTGGAAGGAATTCCCACTGATTTGCTTTGGTTTTCTGCGTGCTTTAAATTGTTGCAATTTTTTATGTCGAGCACATTCACTGTAATCACGTAAGCATCAAGTATCAGGTATACGGACTGCACATTTTGCGCAATCCCAACAAATTTGAAAAAAACTAATTCGAATCTTTTGAAAATCGGTGCGAAAACTAGCCAAAAATGCTGCAATTTCCACCGTTTTGTTAATGCGACTAAAGCATCTGCGGGCAGTAAAATTTGGTCTTCCTGTCAATTAATTAAAGCGTGCTTTTTTCTCCTTTATTTAAGTTTTTAATGCAACAGTAATTGAGGTTTGGTGTTGCGCCTGGTAGACATAAGGTGTGCGAGCCATGGTAAACCAAGAACTAAGAAGCCATTTTTTGAGTAATCGGTCAAATCCACTGAAAACTAACTAAATAGGCAAGTAGACTTATATCTGATCTGGCATTTGGGAATGAAAATCAGTAGTGAATCAGGGTCATGAAGCCGCAACATGATGCAATTGTTGTCATGGTAGAAAGAACCGAAAAATCAAATAATCCCAGGTTTTAAAAATAAAGCAGCGAATACTTTATTTATCGGATTGATAATGAATTTTACAATTTTAACGGCCAGGATGCATTACTGGCTGCCTATGTAACGCAAAAGCTATTTAACTTCTCCATTAATGTTAATACTAAATCTTAAAAAACGATTTGCCAATTGCCATCGATTTTAAACCAACCTTCGGTTATACAACTTATAAATTGACAAAGTAACTAACCTTAGACCGAGGAGATCTTAAAACTAATCTTCATGCCAATTAATGCATTTATGACGCATAATTTGGTGTGAACCGTTATAGCGGCCAAGAAAAAACCATACCCATTACACGCCTGTGGCATCGAGACCGGATTAAAAAGACTATGGAGCCAAAAGTGATAACAAAAGTGCCGCATACTCTACAAAGAGAATATTCTAAAGCTTTATTTTAACTTTTTTGTAGGGCTGACAAGACTTAAGTACGTCACGGATGTAGCAACTACCCAGTACAAGGCAAAGAAAGCATCAATCCTCCCTTTTTAATTCAGAACTGCTAAAAGTTTGCATGGAATGGTCTGAGTTACCATTACAATCATCGTACTCTTTTTTAAATTAGAATCACGTTAAAAAAAGGTAGTTATATTTGCATAAATATATGATTTAGGGTGTGTAGTTTCCTTCCACGGTGTAGTAAACCGGGCATTCCTCTTTAAACAACCAAATACCAGCTTAATCCCAGTTACTTAAACAATTTAGCACTTTGGTGCAGCAAAATACTTAACATTTGGTCAAAAATTCTCCAAAATATTTTGATCTCGGAAACGGTGAGATTTAAATTCTTTCGGACCTGTCCTATATTATCGCAGATACGACTGACTTGTGATACATAAAAGGTCATTCCTCAACTGTTTGATGAAAGCTAAACTAATCCACTTTGTGACATCCAGTAATGCTTCTGAATGCTATAGCTACTAGTGATAGCTACACGTCAATGTTTTTTGCTACAAATTTCCAAAAGTCGGGTTAAAAGTTTATGACTAAGTGCGTGATTGCAGTTAAAAAAGGATATCAGGCTGTTCTAGGCTTCTATTGAGGTGGTGAAGGACGCAGTAGTTAAAAAGTAACAGATTTAGCAACTGAATAAACCGAAACAACTGCGATGTGCTGATATTTTCAACTAAATATTTACAGTACCGTTTGATGAAGAAGCAAGTCGGACACTGGGGTTTTGTTATTTTAGTCGTATAAAAGCGGACAGTAAAAATATCTTGAGGAAGTTTTTGTGCCGTCTATATTCAAGCATACTGACTTACTCATTTAAACTTGAGGTTCTCAAAGAATAAAGAAATCTCCAGTAGAATCGCATATGCAAGGCAATACGTAGTGGCATTTATTTTTCAGCAAAGAATAACAAAATAAAACCAATTAATGGGAAAATTTTGATTCTTACCATTTCAAGTATTTAGGGTTTCGCCCAAAAAACAACAATCCTGCACTTAAGTGGTTAATTATGCAGACAGGATTCCAATAATACCAATAAGTTTTGCATATAAGTCTGCCCTTCAAATAAACAAATCACAGACAAAACAATAAAATTAATTTTGATAATGCATTAATTAACAAAAGCAAAAACGACATCAAAAATCCACTTTTTCTTACAGTGGACAGGTGAGGGATTTTTGCCCGTCTTTCTCCGGGCCAAAGTCTTTAATGTGGGTGTGCGCCTGAGCCAGTGAGAAACGACTCCTGCGATACGCAAGTTTCTTTGCGTTGTCACTAAAGCAAATAATTATCGGTTTGGTTAAGAAAAAACAATTCACAGAAAATTAAGCTCGATACCCGAGAACTCACTCAGTCTCCTGTGTGTCAGCATCGTTTAGTTCGACATTCTTCTCTGTATCACCGGACTGAATTAGAGACTTCAGTTCCTTTACAAAAAATACATATTTTTAAAATCATGTTTCAACATAGAAAGCTTAAAGCAAAGTAAACTTACAGTTTTAGTGTTTCGACCATCTTCTTGTGCACTTGGCTGAAATGAAATGGGATACATTCACATTAGTAACCTTTAAAATAATATGAACAAAAAAGTCTTGGATTTTTACAAAAACCACCTTATTTTTAGGTTGCGGTTTTTGGTTGAGAAGTAAGATACCGATTAATTGGAGAGCCGCAAGTGAACCACCGAGCAGCAAGAAAGCGATCGGAACTCTGTCTAGGAGAGCTTCTTCCTCAAAAAGTCTAAAAAAGAAATTCTAACGTTGCCAATCTAACCAAAAACTTTAATTGCTACGGCACTTATTATGCGTTACTTAGAAACATTGCCGACCATTGTATTGTTAGGATTTATGTACGCGGTTTGGATAGGCGTAAATACAAGTGCACCAAGACCAAATCCGCCAACGATTAAACCAACAATAAAAGATCTGCGTTTAGGAAACCACTAAAATATTCCAAAAAAGTGATTTTAAACAAAAATTAAAACGACTTTAGTTAATTATACGAATAACAGTACCGATCCAGCAACGGAAAAGATGATGGCATAGGATAGACCAAATCCAAAACCAAGCATAACAGCGTAGGTTATAACAACGTAGACAAAGCCTTTTTGAATTGTAAAATAGGTGAGCAGAACACTGCCACTGTTTATCATGGATCCTATGATGACCACAGCTCTGTAGCCAATCTTTGGTAAAATCGCGCCTCCTAGGGGCATGGAAATGCCTTGCATTGCCAAAGCAATGGCTGAAATCCATACAGCTGAGCCGGGGTCAACATTTGCGTCTACACGTTGCTTCAAATAGGACATCATGTAGGGAGCGAGGTTGCCTTATCTTGTTAGGACGCAAGGTCATACTTACCAATGGTGTAAAAGTGTCCATAGGAGAAATGAATTAGTATTCCACCAATTACTGAAAGAATGCCAAGTGCAAGCTCTTTGTTAAATGCCTATTATAAAATTATGGGCTAGAGAAATTGAGGAAACCATTGACTGTTCTCCAGGCGCGTGACCTAAAAGCAATATTTGCTACTGCAACTGGTTAGATGATTGATATAACTGATCGATTGAAACAAGGCGCTACCACTCACGCCGTTTACTAAAAAATAGGTTTATCTTAAACAATCGTATTATTCGTAAAAATTTTGTTTAAAAGTATCTTTAAAAAACTATTTTGAGCAGAGTATTAATGGGCACCAGAAACATAAGTAAATACGCAATTTTACTGCTTATTAAGGTAGGCTGGTCTTACAAAATTATTGAAATGATTTTTTGATAGCCTTATTGCAATTATTTTTATAAATAGGAAAAAGACGGCTACAAACACTGCTTTGACGGCTAATGCTGCTGGTTGTGGCAACATTCATTTGTTACTAGGCCCACTAGCTGCAACTACGCCTTACCTATGAACGTAAAAGTCAATGCACTGTAAAAATTAAGTATCACTTACTTCTAAGAGGGCCTAAGCTTTGTCATCATGGCCTGAGGGCTACCCGCGGAGCTGATGTACTATCCGTTCAGACTCAAGTGACTGCGTATTTGCGCAAATTACCAAATCAGCGCATGAGCAACAGCTGCCTCTGTAACAATGTAGTGCATAAATTACATTCAGATTGTCACTTTTCCTATGGTTTTATAATAAACTCATATAAAATAGTTATGAGGTTAAGTACTACCGGGTTTTTCGTCTCTTGCATGACGAATAAAGTCACGTAATCCCCTAACTTGTCGGTTAATGACTACGTCTTGTGCGTAATTACTAGTTATACGCTGGAAACATATGGGGTCGAGCTGCTAAAGCGAATCAAATATTTTACACCAACATCAGGAATGCCTTAATCTTTTTGCGCCGCTCGTCCACATCAGTACGGCAGGTGCGCTCAGACCATTTACACCAATCCACACGCCTCGTCTTCACATTCCTTCTCGCCCCCGAATCCAATAGGAATTTAGTAAACTTGGGGCTGCAAAAGAGCTACCCAGGACCGATTGCTTGCAGTTTTACTAGCGGACATGTTTTCAATGGTCCTTGCTGGTCTGATAGTAGTGACTCAGGTGGATGCGAACAAAGACCCTCCTGACCTACCTCTTGCTGTCGCGGGAACGGAGAACACCCGTCTACTGTGGCAGAGACTGCTTCAGAGCTACGGCCAAATTTGGAGGAGTCGCTTAACTGTAGGCTTTTACTGATATTAAGTTCTGATTCTATGCTTAATAATATCTGTAAATACTAATTTAGGTAGTTTATAGTACTCCTCACTACAGTTCACCAAAGCATGCTAGGCATGCTAAAGTGCATTGAAAAGATGGTCAGTGATCGTGGATGTGAAAAGTTTGCATAAAAATCGGCTTCATGTTGATTTTGGAATAATTTCTTGTTTAATGTATAGCAATATATCTGTTTACCAACTACTTTCGTAGATTTAGCTAAAACATTGTTTCAAGTATCTTAATTTGAGCTCAAAATTTAGTCCGAAATCAAAGCATCATGGGGAATTCTCCAAAGTTTGAATTTTTACATGTTTTGCGTCATAGAGGCCGTTAGTGTTAATGCGTTCTCCCTTGATGGCTTATGGCTAGACAGCCTATCAACATGACCACCCAGGCGGATCGGTATTCAGTGTCTATGCTTGAGGTGAAACGAACTTCAAAGTATAAACGCAAATAAGTAAGGTAGTGACTGCTTTAGATATTGACTATAAATGTGCCTAGCTGCCTATATTGTTCGTCTTATCTTTGGTTAAAAAACCATCAAACCCCAAACTGTCTTCGGTTTTAGATCGTTCCATTAATCTCAGCTATTTCTCATACTGATACCTCCACACCGTCAAAGAGCCTAGAGAAACAGTCGGCATTGCTAGCGGATTCCACCGCGAATCCGAATGATGTCTCTGCAAACTACTCCATTCTACCTTCTGCCTTTGCGTGAGTTTTGGGTATTTTCTTCTACTCCTTTCCAGCGATATCATGTATTATTCATGCTTTGATTTCAGCTCCCGTTAAGTTTTTTCTTGATCCAACGTACCACTTGCATGAATCTTGCAGGAGATGTCCAAAAATTAAAGAAGTGCTGCCCCTACATAAATATTTTTACTTTATTCAATTTTCACCTGTATTTGCATGCATTTCATCATTCATTTTAGACCTCTTGTATTTTACTACAACCTGCCAGAGCTGTCGAGAGACGTAAAAATTACTCTCAGCCTCAGTGACATATCGGACATATTCACAGGGAAACTGCGATATTGGAGTGATATTCGAATACGGCAAAGGAATCCAGGTGTAGCTTTCTTGCAATACGAAACCCTTCTGTAGAAGCCATAATCCAGTTTTATAGGAAAAGACATATATGTTATCCCTTATTAAAATAAGTGAAGCAAACCAATACCACCATCCACCAGCTAAACGGTGTTTATCTTTACCATTAAGGTGATTTCATACCAGAGGGTTTCTTTAGCAAGGGCGAAAACCCCTTAAAAATATAACCGCATGAGCAAGTTTTGTGTATTGAAGAGCCTGACATTTTGCTCATTTAATTTGTCTTTGTGATTTACAGATCTACCGTTCATTGGTCAGCCCATACATCTGATTCTGCGTGATGATAATTGTAGTGAGAACATTGCGCTTACTGAATTTCTCTGCAACTCCTCCGGCATATGGCAGCTACAGTATGGTCTGATGAGCTCTATGCAGGATTTCAAAGCCCCCAGCGGCCTTTCCGTCTATCACACTATCCTACCATCTGGGGGCTTTAGTCTCGTGAATTCCGTGCCCTACTCGATTGCTTACTTCCTTGGTACTGTCCCTTCCCTTACGGCAATTTCGCTTCAACTTCAAAACGGAATTACAGTCAATGTTTCCGGCGTTGAAAGCAATAAAACTAAATCCAAAAATGACAGTGTAAACCCATCTGAAGCTATATATCCCCTAGTCTACACGTTTTACATCATTTTCAGAAAGGATCTACCTGCCACTCCATATAACGTCACGGTACTGGCTAAGGACCCACTAAGGCGCTTTAGTACTGCATGCCGATTGCAAGTTGAACTCTACCGATTCCTTCACTGGTTGACCTCCTCTGAATCTTCTGAGGAGATTTTAAAATTTCATGGCTTTTGTCAGATCAAAGGAGAGAATATGTTGATGGATCTAAGCGAAATGTCCTGTCGCAATAGCCGAGACCTCACTGTATCGGCGGAGAAACTTGCTAACGAGGAAACACATCGTAGAAGCCGTATTTGGGGGCATTTTGTGGACTCGAAGGAGGACTATAGAGACGTCGTTTTCACTCTCTCTACTACAGCCGTAATTCTCTTTGTGGTTTCAGTCGTCCTCACTTACTACCTCTGTTCGCATCGCCATCCCATCTCAGAATACATAATCGACATTGAGAAGATGGATCCGTCTGACAATTCTGACGCCTTTCAAACGTCTCTTCATGATTTTGAAATGAAAAATGCTGCCTTTCTTGAATATGCATTCGAGAACAATTCTGATCGCAATACCTCAAACCCGTACTGTGCCTCGAAGAACTGTGGGAAAAGTGCCATCAACACTTGGGTCTATGCTGACTCAATTCTTTCGACCACACCTGTTAGTGGACAATACAAGGGTGCGGATGTTCTTCTCAAACCAACAAATATCAGGTCAACCATGAAGTTTATGGAGAAGGGTCGTCTGAAGTTGCAGAAGTACACCGCTGTAGACCACGAAAATGTTCAGCTATTCTATGGTCTAGCCAAGTCCTCTGTAACCCAGAATAAAATACAGTGTAGCATCCTTGCAGCACATTTGAAAGGAATGCGTAAAAAACAACGAGGAGCTAGGGTTGTGATGCAGGGTTATTCCGAATCAGATTTTATCCTCCCCTGGATCTACTACATAATCGTAGAGCCTTGCGTCCGTGGGAGCCTCTTTGAGTTGCTTCACAGCGGACAGTACGAAGTCTCTCAATCGATAAAGTTGAATCTGGCTTCGGACATTGCCTCCGGAATGGCCTATCTCCATAGCAAAAAGCTCATCCATGGAAGACTTTCTAGTCTCACTTGTCTATTGGATAGCCGGTGGGTAATTAAAATTGCTTGTTGGCAAAATGTAGAGGAGCTGGTTCAATCAGAGTCCTTTTACAACAAACACAGTGCAAATAGGGGTTCTTCTCGGTGCTGTCTCAGAATCTGCTGGCAACCGGAACACTTAAGACTAGTGTGGAGATCACCAGCTCAGTTAAAAAGCTTTATTACAGCACACAGAAGTGCAAGAACAATAGATAACATTCTTTCGAGGCGGGACCACGCGGAAACGAAGCGGGGCAGAGCCACCGAACCGGTGGACACAGATGCGGAAGAGGGTACCGGGAGTGAGTACGAATCTATGGCATGCGACGTCTATAGTTTTGGAGTGATTCTTACGGAGATATGGAATCTAGAGGTGCCATTTCAGGCTGCACTTGATGTCTACCAACGTGATTACCAACTCGCAGAGGCCATTTGCAACAAAGTCTGCAAACTCTCCATTTCACCGAATATGCCCTCGAAAGTTAGTAAATTTTGGCGCTTATATTATTTTGTAAGGTGGAACATGATGCTGTTTAGTGGTTCCTTAATAACAACCACGTAAAGGTTAAGTGGAAAATAAATTGCAAGTCATTGGTGAAAGAAGAAGAATTTAAACACGTAACAAGTTTCCCATTCGGTATTACGTGCCTCTATTTTGTACATTAACAAAGTTGAGTAAATAAGCTTTAATCAAATTTGTCTTTCTTCAAGACAAACCTTAAAGCTGCCAATTTTGCATAAAACTTCTTATCTGTCACCATAAAACAGTCCGCGAGCATTCAAGACGTCGCATTTGGATCCCCTTTCAGTCTATGAGGTTCTATCTACCAACTTTCAGCTGCTTAAAAAGTGGTAAGAATTTCGTAACAGCTTCCAATGATGCGTTTTTATTGTCAAGCACTTTTTGTTCCCAAATATACCGGGCACTGTTGTCCGGAACTACAGACTTTCGTGTTCATTTTGGTACTGAATGGGCAATCATTTCCACGTAAGGTGTTAAGCGATGAGTGGAGCTAATTGTTGACTCAAGTGATTATTTAAGGTCTGCATCATTCAAAGTAACTGTAATCTGCATAAGTTTTTTGCAATCCTTTTAAAATTTTTTCTTCCTATAGAGTTTCCACAGCATTTACACTTACCTCGGTGTTTGTAAAAAGAAAAATTTTCTCTTGGATGTTCCAAGTCTCAAATGTGCTGGAACGGCCAGTGAGGCTGGCGTGTTTATAATTACATAGACATTTCAGTGCTTTTGTTTTTTCAATCAAGATACCTGAGATTATGGGATGAATTAGAAGTGGTCTGAAACAGGACCATCTCCAGTCGGTACATGCCAATGATAAATGCTGCACCAAGTCATACAGGAGACAAGTGAAGGCTTTGTACTAACTCAGCTTAGTAAATAATCGCGTTTGAAACGTGTTCAGGACAGAAAGGAGTACTTACTTAAAAAGGGACTTCTCAAAATAAATGACACATTTGAAGGTTCCACTGGTTACACATGCAAACCAACTTAACTGCTGTAGAAAACGTTGACAAATAAGATACACCTTCAAGATGTTAAAGCGTTGCTTAACAATATAAGCATCTCAGGATTCTTTCCTTTTGCTGTGTTTCTTTCTTGAAGATACGTGAGGCGACGGAGTCGTGTGTAGACCACTCGGAAAAACAGAGACCCAGTTTTCGTAGCATCCTCAAGACCCTGGCAAGCCTCGTGCCCAAGGAGCGATCTGTCGCCCATCACATGATCCGAGCGGCTGTCGCGTAAGTCTGGCTGAAATTTCTTTGGAGGTGACTACCATCAAACAAATGGCCGCATAATTTCTAGTGCCTACCGCTAAAAGTGGATTTAAGCATATTACTTTGAGGAGTAAGCCGAAAGAGCAAAATCTTAATTTTAACGGCCTAATATATACGATGTTTTTATAACCAGGTTAAGTGCAAAGCTAGGAAATCCACGCTTAGTTCACACTTACCATTAGCAATGAACCAGGTCTTGAAGAAAAATTAAGATTTTGCTTAAAAAGGCGACTAGTTGACCTGGACGCCAGCTGCGCCTTGCGAGAGAGAGAGGTGGCCAAGAGGAAGGCGCATATGTGCCAAAAACTGGACCGACTTTTCCCGCGCGACTACAGCCAAGGGTTGGTGACAGGTACACTGACCCCGTCTACAGTCGCGACGCCGCAGGACGTCCTCCTCGCCGTGGTCAGTCTGGACCAGGCTTTCCTTCAATCCGCCGCGTTGGCAGATGAAACAACTGTAGGTCTAGTTGCTTCCCACTTGTTAATTCAATGAATTCTAATTAAATTCTTGAGCAGGCTGTCGCTGAACGGTCCATTTTCTTATTAAGGTTTTGTGAATAAGTGATATGTAAATTCGTGATAAGTTGGTAGCCTTCGGCTTAAGAGGATCAATGCTGGTGACGTCAATGCAAAAAACTTTCTTCCTCAAAATGAGTAAAACATGATTTTTCTTTCTGGTGGAAAGCTGTATGTAATCAAAGATTAATAACCCAAAATACCCCCTCTTTGAATTTCCGAGCGAAAAGCCTTTTTCTAAATGAAGTAAGTGGAACTCCCTAACACAATTTTGCTATGTTCCCGCTTCATCCTGGAGCCGAAGAGCTATTGTAAAGGGGCAAAACCACCGCATGGAAATGCAGCACCGGCTGAAGAAATAACGGTGTGTTAAGTAATCCACTCTTGGTTAGGTTTATGGTCCATCTGCTGCCGCCATTCTGCCCATTAAAATTCTAGGTAAAAGGGCAATAAAGGAGTCAATATTCACTGATCGCTACTTTGGTAAGACAAATTTTCCTTTGAATTGATAGAATTAACTTGACCTTATAATCCATTCAAAAGTATTTTCCCCTTTACCCTTAGGGGCTTCCGATTGAGATCAAGTAAAAAGTGCACAAAAGTACTAACCATTGTTTTTTTTCCGCAATTCAAAGCTCTTTTATTTTCTAGTTACCTTTGAAGCCTCACTTTGGTTGTAGGTCTTGCACGAGCTGCAGTGCTTGAAGCAGATCGCCGAGAAGCACGCAAACGACCCTCTGTTGAGGTGTTTGGCGTCCCCTGGTGAGTGGCAAATCGCCTCTTCGTCTTATCACACTTGCACCTGCACTTCGCCTGCATTCATACCGTTAACACGGTTACTACCATCAACACGTTTATGGCAGTTTATGACAGCCATTTTAATCTACTTGTATCGCAAACTGATCGGTCGGATTTTCCATTGAACCAAAAATTACTTTTGTCAAACATTTACAGTTTTTAAATTTTGAGTTGCATAGCCTTGAACAGAGTACTGGAACAACTGGACTACTGTGGTCAAGCTTCCTCCGAGACAGGTTTTAGTATCGGTAAATGGTAATATAGAAAATTTCCTCTATTTTAGACACCAGCATAAATTATGGACAAAAGGCATGTGCACAAATGTTATTGAAATAACAATTCTTCCATGGAAACGTTCACACTATTTCATACGCACTGTGATTTGGGAGAAAAATTGCGTTTGAAGCTCGCCGCCAAATGGAGTATCATTTGCTTAATGACACGGGTGTAGACTGCCAGACGTAATGCAGTGGGAGACGGGACAGCTTGGCGAATTAAAGTCATAATCGAGCAACGAGGAGTAGGATTGGAATTAGCCACCAAGAATTATTTTATCAAGTACCGTCTGTGAAGTAAATACAATTGTTCATTTCTTGTTTCTGCCTGCTTCAAGAAGCGCAGCCATTAAAGTGACACAAATGAAACAGTCGAAGTTGCCTTAGTACCTCCTCAGAGTATGATGTTATGGTAAACCTTATGATATGGCCACAAGAGCAAGCACGAAGCATTGTTCTCACCAGTTAAGTGATAAGTAAACTTTCCTGAAGTCTGTCGTGATTTTGAGTTCCGCTAGTCTGTTTGAATGGGCATGCCTCAGACCTTGTGTGAATGCATTCAAACAATGCAAGTCAAATTACATTCGCCTGAACCAAGTAGCAAATTACGACATGGTAATTCAAATCTGCGTTGCTAGGCTATTAAGGAGTTTTTATTCACTACAGTCTTAAAAAGTCTGGTCATTTTTTCCCAAAGTTGCAACGACGCAGCAGGGTAACCAGAACAGTCGAAATTGCTACCACGATTAAGGTTAAAAATCAAAACTACTAGGACTTGGGTTAACACCATTTTGCAAAATATTTGAAAATTTCAAGTTGGACTTTCTCGTTTACAAGTAACAAGTGAACGTTCGGCTTTTTATCATGTACATGCTGTCACTCCGAAAACAGGCGGGTTCGAAAACGACGGCGTGTGTTTCGTAGCCATGGTCCACGGGGACGTGAGCACGCCTGGAATGGAGGAGGTGAAGCTGATAGTCCACCTCCTTCGAGTCATCTGCCAAGTGGAGCGCGAATTCACCGCTGCCAAGGCATTTCATCCCGCCTCGCATCCTAAATTTTGTGCTGTGCTGCATCGTGCTAAGGCTATTTCCGGACCACTAGGCGCCTACCTTCCCTGGTCAGTGGGGCTACAAAGTACTACTTGCTTGAATAAAAACTCTCTCCGAGGCACGCTTGGATAAAACAAGTTTTATAACGTCACTTAATTAAAGCAATTTTTTGATTTATCCGAAAGACTGCTTTTAGCTGGAAATTTTCTTTCAA
This sequence comes from Echinococcus granulosus, assembly GCF_000524195.1. Lineage (NCBI taxonomy): Eukaryota > Metazoa > Platyhelminthes > Cestoda > Cyclophyllidea > Taeniidae > Echinococcus > Echinococcus granulosus. Next base: position 825,368 of record NW_020170409.1, on the reverse strand, counting down.
TGCTTGCAGAGTGAGAGTTCACAAAATTTTACTTATGAATTTCGAAACAAGGAGGTTACAAAAGTTCTTAAGTTAATATTTTAATAGTCTTATTTTTGTGGATGATGTTTTAAGGTCTGCTCAAAGGGCATTTACCCCCAGGCACGTGACCATGACATCAGTTGCTTTCATGGAGAAATCACTGAAGATCCCGCTGTAAATTCGGCTATTTTTATTCCACTTTGTGGGTTGCCAAAGTTGAAGGAACCAATAAAACAGCTAATTTACAAGAAAGAATAGCTTCTTCAAAATGGGAAAGCAAAACTCTACCCTGTGAGACATAAATGTATTTGAACCGACCCCACTTAACAAAGTTTTAAATTGTTGAAGGCAAGAAAATAAAATCTTATATTTTTTTTGTGTTAAATAGTCAATTTGTTTACGGAAGTGCGTTGGAGGATGTTTTGGAACTCAAACGCTACGCGAAGGCAATGGAGGTGGTGGTAACCTCCGAAGTCACCACGAAAATTAAATATATTTTGAAGGAATTTAAGGACTACGCGCTCACAGAAACACATAAAGTCCAGCTTTGGGTAAGTTAAAATGCAGAACTTCCAGAAAGGGAAACCTCTCACCATAAGTGGTCGCGTATATGTGCTTCTGAAAACATTTCCTTGTGTTATTAGGCTGAACCAAAGGCAATTTTAGGTAAACCACAATTTCAGAATCCAATTTTTTATCACTCTAGTAGTTTGCAGAAATCATTCGTCATCGTTGAGAAATTTTTCAAGGTATTTATTTCTTGTTTTAGGGGACCAAGCCGTTGCAGCTCTATGTCCTTCGCTAATACCCTGTTGAAGGTGGTACCGAGTTCACTTTATACTTTGCAACAGAAGGCAGTTGGATTTTTTGGTGGAAGGTCACTAAAATTTTGGAAGTTCACACATCATTCATCTTGCTGATTACTACTGAAGTACATAGGGTGCTTTGAATGCAAGTTAGTTTTCTGCCTAAGCTGGACAGGTCGTAGCAACACCCATCCTTAGGCACACGCGTCCTCCAAAATGATGTGGCATTAACTGCAATTCACTAGGTCGAGACATCCTACTTCGTAAACTCGAACACCTGAATCATAGTTGTTGCATTTCAAGCTTATTTAAGAGAACGATTTGCTATCTCAGAAAGATAAAGTTAAAGTCATGGCGATGGAAATACTTCTGTTGAAGTCTAATAGGCTAATTTGAGAAATTCTCTGTTCTTATATGTAAGAAATGAAGAGTGTATGGCAAGCGGGAAATTAAAAAAGACAAAGAGCAGTCTCTTATGCTTACTACTTAATTGAGCGACAAACAGGAATTATTGTTAGTAAAGCAGTAATTTTGTTTACTTTCGGGTATTCGTAGGGCGATATCATTTGAATTTGAGTTAACTAAATAAGATAAGCGGTAAGGAGTCAACTAAACTCGGAAATAAGTAAAATTTCAGGCGAGAAGCGGGCTGCATCTTGAAATAAAATGGCAATTTGTTTCTAGCTTGAAAGGTAATGAGCAGAGGCGACGGATATAATTAGCAAACAGTGCCACTCAGAGCGGTTCTGGCGTCCATTTGGATGGATAATTAAATGGGATTAGGCTCCGCCAAAAACTTAGCAAGTTTTTGTGTATACGCAGAAAGTGCTGACGCTATCTCTGTCAAGTAAAGCAATGTACTTTGATAGCTCACTTTGATGACAGGCATAAAAGTGATTCCCAATCTTCTCAATTTTAGTTGCTAAATCATGAAAACGACGACTTAATTTAATCCATTAAACTCAAAAGCTTTTGCTCAAAGAATAAGAGAATAAACTAACATAGGCTAAGTGATAGATGTAAAACCATACTAAAAGCAAAATAGTGCGTAACTTTCTGTTTCCTTTTGAAGTTAAAGGCTTAGTAAGGCTACATTCCCACAAATCTTTCACCGTTGAAATTCACCACTGGTTTATAGTTTAGTGTATTATCAGAGTACTTTCACTATAAATACAAAACTAAGCAAAAAAAGTCGTTCCGAAATTAACCCCTTTAGATGTATTAAAAAAGAAAGAAAAGCAACGTTTATTAAAGGAGGATAAAGTAATCACAAAGAGGCCCAAATTGCCATCAATAATGATTCAAAACTTCCTGAATGTACAAACGCAACTGTGGAAACATCTTTAGCCTTTAGCAACGCGAGCATCAAAAGATAGGTTTTTCAGTGATTGCTTGCAAGCATCAATTGTGGAAACGCAAGCTCCGATTCTTTCGAAAGTGTTCATAATGTCAATGCCAAGCTCTTGTGCCTTATCATCAATTAGCTTTTGCTCATACAAAGCTTGCGACTCAAGCTCACTAAATAAAAAGTTAATCTAAGTGATAGCAAACAAGACAACTTAGTATACCCGTTCAATAACGTATTCCCGACAAGCGTGAAGATTTTCCCAAAACGTATTTCTAGAACTTTCCAAATGTTGCATTAGTTCACTGGATCGGGTTTCAATATCGCTCTTGAATAATTCAAAATGATCTGAACAATTGGTTGGCTCATCCATTGTAGCAATCTATAATAAAGTAGCTAGGTTATGGCTGTGGTACCAAACAAAATGAGTAGAAGACAAGGTTTGAATTAAGGTCTAAGGCATTTATCATGGGATCTCAACAAAATCAGAACTTTCTTGTACAAACTTATGATTTAAAGGCGTCAGAGGAGTTAAAAGAATCTGGGGGAAATCCGGCAAAAAAAGGCAACGAAGCATGTGGACGCGCGACAAATCAGATGTTTATCGAAATAACGAACAAAGTCAAATTAATGTAAACAAAATTGACTTAAATAAGTCCATGACAATGACTTTGGTAGGACCAGCAGAAAAGCAATTTGGAAAAGATGCCACACCTGTGATTTGGTTGACGAACAGCTCAATAATATGCGAAAGTAGTAAAATGTATTTGCGTGTTGAGTTTAGAGTACACAAGCTATCACCTTCCTTCTTAAAAGTAACAATGTGATTAATAATAAATAAGCGAAAAAGTGGGCGGATCTGTTTCCATAACATTGTATTCCATAGTTCCGGTCTGCCAGAAATAACCAATACTTCATACGGTTTATCACGTAGTATTAAACGTGCATGATAAGCATTCACTTATTTGCTATAAATACTAACTTACTTGCAATGCCTAATTTTGGCACAATAATCTTCTTTAATACATTGTTTCTGTATGTACCTAACTTTCATTATCCTTGATCCATTATTTTCAGCTTAATTAATTTGCAACTGATCATACTAAAACCATGTAACAAACATTGGTTTAATAAGCTGAATTGAGTTTTTAGACTTGATATACATCCCGACTCATTGCTTTTATTATTTGCCATTCTCCTATTTATTTCAAGCAGCTCATTTATTCCGCGAATCGCTGATTTGCCAGTTTCAGGGTCACTGGGGTGTTTGTTGTGATGCAGAGTTTAGTGAGTGCTATTTTCAAATGTCGACCAATTCCAGACATTTTATCCCCAACATTTACCAGCTTTACAGCACAATGCAGATTCTACCCAACGCATATATCTATCGCTCCTTATCTCCTAGATCGTACGAAACCTGCTGAAGAGGTACTAAAGAGTTTGACTTCTGATGATGCCCAAAGGCTTGAGTATATTAAAGCCGAACATAATATGCTTATCGCTAGTGGTAGACCTGCGCCTCCGAACCTATCTGCCCTGGATTATCTGGAGCTCTTGTGTTGTGCCTCTATCAGTGCTCGGAATCGCTATTACCTGTTTCGATTCAAGGTGTCAAAGAAGAAGGAAGCTAGGAAGGCTAAACTGGCCGCAAGAGCTGTGAAGGAGGTACAGGAATATTTGTGTGTTTTTATCTTTAGATGCCCAGTGAACTGACGCAGAAAAATCAAATTCTGCGCTTAATAACTTCCAGTCCGGTTCGAATGCACTATGACGATTGGGTGGTGGCCGAACTCCGCACCGCTGACGATTCTGCTCAAACCCTGGTTTTCGATTGTTCACATGAAAGCGAAATGCGCATCATGGATCAGAAGAACCTTGCACGCCAATTGGCAATGGCTTTCGCACACAATCGAACGATCCGACCTTTCCCCTTTCACTTTATGTTCACGAGTCTCATACCCGGAACTAATCAATATCGCTTTTTTGAGGAGGCCTTTGGTACATATAGTTCAGTGAGTTTCGTTGAGTTATTTGGTGGAGTTCATCAAATCCTTCTGCTTAAGGTGATTCAATTGATGTGCTTTAATTGATAGGACAATTTTCCGAATCTGCATTCGGAAAGGCTTGGGGGTTTGGATAAATGTCCCTTCACGGTACGATCGGAACACTTCAGTGAAGTGATGAGGGGTCGCAAACTGATATATCTCAGCCCGAATGCATCCTGCGCCTTTGAAAATGGCGAATTCGATCATGATGCCGCCTTCGTCGTTGGTGGCATCGTTGACAAGGCTATTCGCCGTCCCGTCACCTATGCAAAGGCTCGTCGTGCTGGTGCGTTTTTCTGATTTTATCACTTGACCTGAGGCGTAGCTCCATCTGATCATTTAAAGTGAATCTATGAACACATTCCAAAGCTGTTATCTTCATCAATGGCGGTAATTGCGTTTTGCTGCATTCATGTCATTATTATCGAAATATAACTAATTACGCCTATTTGGTAGTGTTTATTTTTTCTGTCAATCTGATGTCAGAAGCATCACATTTAATGATTGTAATCGTTAACTTCCTTACTATTGCGGAAGACTTTCTTTGCCATTAGACTGCTGGGTCAATTTTTCATATTCAAGTCAATATATGTTCCAATCAATTTTCAGGGGATTCAGAGGTTTTATTTTCGTTTTAGGCCGCTTTGTTTTTTTGGATTTTGTTTATTCTCCTCAAAAAAAATCCTAGATAAGCCCCTTTGGTCACATTATATTTGCTTCGGATAGGTCTAGATTAAGGTTTACAGGAATTTTTGTTCATGTTTCTTGACTGACTGGGTAGAGTTATGATGTCGTCATCCCTTTGCATCGTACTGCGAGCATTAACGCGCTCCCATTACTTACGGGATTCTACTATTTGATAATGGGTAGTCGGTAACTTTCTTTTGTTTTCAGGCGTGCAGTGCATGCGGCTTCCGTTGGAGCGGTACGTGCACTGGCGCTCGGGCAGCAAGACTCTAACGTTGGTGACCATTCACGCCATTCTGGCCACAGCCAAGGAGACAAATGGGGACTGGAAGACCGCTTTGGAACGAAACATCCCCTCGCGCTTTCTTCGAGAGCACGACTCCGTCCAGAGAGACATCAACAGGCTATTCCAAAGCATCTGATCTTCCTTATTCGCACTGTCTATTATTGGTTTCGAAATGTTGTCTCTTGTACAGGATTGTCAATTTTGGAGCAATAAATCAACCTGCTAGTCTCAGTCAGCGTGTCGCTGGGTCCTAGCTCTAGTAAGTTATTTCAATTTGACACTGCTCAAAACACTTGAAACGGTCTGGTACGTATTGATAGATTCTAAGGTAGGTAGAGTTGTTCTTTAAGAAATAGTAAAATAAATTGGAAATTTTAGTAGTAGTAGCATTAGTGTTATCAGAGAATCGTAGAAATCCGTTTGGTGATTGTCATGGTTCTCACATCGACTAGCAAATCGTTGAAACCCATTAAATGTGATTTTTGTGTGCCGTAAACCAATGAGGTCGCCTTTATTATCTCCACGTTTTTCTCCCATTTCGAACTCGGCTCCAAATTTGTAGAATCTTCTCGTAAAGTTAGCGCCGTATTCGGTGAAAGCGTCATCCTGAAGAAGTAAGTGGTACCACTGAACACATCACTCGATAGCGATGTGTCTAGAACAACTTCCAGTAGCGTAATGCTTAACACTTACGTCTAGACCAAACGTGAAGGTCGTGAGAGCTGGGCAACCGGACCCCACTCCCACACGCCATCAAACGGTAGTGGGTTCATACTCTGGCAATGTGTCCTCCACTTATCTCATTGTGTGAAAAGTAGCCTCTTCGATAGCTGATAAACTTGGTTAATGAAGGGAAATCACCTTTGTGTTACAACATCAATGTCTATTAAGGCAATACACATCTATCTCATTGGTAAGCTGCAAACCATCCACCCACTCACTCACTCACACACATCCACTCACTACTCACCCCACACCTCTGAAGCACCAACCCAGCCCAGAAGGCACGACTTACTTTGTGTGTGCAGCACAGAAGACGCACTCATTCAACACGAC
>NW_020170409.1:807623-819022 GCF_000524195.1 Echinococcus granulosus | reverse complement strand
GGCGTGTGTACTCGTGTCGTTGGGATGAATTGCAGACTATGGTAATTATTTCCTCATTGCTCGACTGCAGTATAAAAGAGGCACGAGCTTTTTCCCTCTATAAAAAGGAATTTTAATTGCCTGGCATGTCATGTTTATTTTATGTAGCTATAGATGTTCCATAGGGATATCAGTGATAAGAGGCGTGTTTCTCTTAGGTTGAGCATACCACGCTGAAACGCATCTTGAGTGCGCATCTTAATAGTGATCATACACGATAGCCACCGCGAAGAAGTACTTTACTCTATTAGGAGGCTATTTCGGATGTAGACATATGCAATTATGGTCACCTCCAGTTCTCAACTTACGGAGAGGCTAACCACTCAAAACTCCGATGGAATGGTACCCTCACAAAATTTCGTTCACGGGAGGCTTGACAAACAAATTCACTTACTTGCTAAATACAAGAAAGATCGGAGTGGCATAAAAACATGGATAATGTCTTAAAGGTGATTCTTATCCAGTGATATTTATGCCAATTACTCAACGAATCTCAGAAGTAGGCCAACCCGACAGCGGAATGCCTGCCCCTGTTTCCAATCTTACTGCATTCTACAAAGTGTAGTACTGAAATATTTGGTACATTACAGCTGCCTACCGTTTTTATCATGCCCATTTTCCAGGTCAAATGCATTTTTCAATTCGAGAGCCATTTGAATATACCTGGAAAGTTGCAGTAATTGAATGCATAGGCAACTTCCCGTTATATGCCCTAATGGATGGATAGATGGGTACGGAATGGGTAAGAAAGCATAGCTAATGCGTGGCTGATTTAATTGAATTTCGCAATTTTGTTAATAAAAATATATTAAAAACTAAGATATTTTAAAAAGTTTGCCTAGACTCGACTCAATGGCAAAAATGATCAGATTTAGGGAGGAAATCGTTGATGCCCCGACAAAGAGGGAATGTACGTCTTGGGTAGTTAATGCACACAAGACCACGTCTTTACTAATTGAAACTGGTAATAAAATCTTGCGGGGTACTGAGAAATCTAGCACAGATACCTCTTAATTAGGATAATCGAGACCTCACTGTACATCCAATCAGCGTTTAAAGGAAGATAACTAAGCCATATTGCTTTTTTTATCCCTATTTTAAGCACACTCAAGCTGAAGACATTTAAGCCAATGCTTTTTGCCTTCAAAGAGAAATGCCCGCTGGGAGAGTTTATAAGCGACCATTTAAAGCCAAGATTCTAAATGATACATTTGGAGGCAATTTATTGTGCTGTGCGATTAACAGAAGCAACCAACTAATCGTCACAAATCATACCTCAGCCTCCTTCTTAATGGGCCATTAGAGGGGATCAGTGCGGTGTGCAACTAGGGGGAAACGTGAAGGCCTTTCCCAAATGTAACAACGCACCGTGGGTGTTGGATACGCCCAAGTTGAGTCGATTGTGTGGCAAAACAGGAGTTTTATTTCCTATAAAACCCGAAGCATATAGCACCAATGGATTAAGAACCAAATAAGAGCAGGTAAAATTAACAGCTACCCATTCAAGAGGGTTCTATGATTGGAGGGAATCTCGGACAAAACTTTACCAATAAAATAGGGATTGCTTTCATGTGGAATTAATTTAATCATTCAGAAATCTCTTCATGCGCCTTATTTGTTTAGGCAGAATGACTGTGGATTATGTATGCCATAAGCACCTCAAATGGCGAGTTCATTGGCCAGACTGTGATGCCTGGGACCCTCTAAATAAGCTACACCATTGTTAAACTGGGTCATTAATAGCCTCTTCGTGAAGGCAAGGGCCATCAATGCGTGCAACCGCCACGTCCAACACGGAGGAGGAGATAGCTTGACACTAAGTGAAAAAAAATGTACCCACGCGGATGGAATGGCGGACTTAATTTGGCATCACCCTGTCTTGTCGTTAACAAGGTAGATACCATTAAATTTTTAATAAACATTACATCACCAGATCCCCCCAGGTGGAAGTTATTATGATAATACATTTGGGATGATGAAGATAAATAAGCCATTTAAATGAAGTGAAATTGTTGTCAACACGAAATATTTTGCATTCTTTTACTTTTATGGTGTAAGAGCGGTCAAGCCGTGCCACTAAATTTCTAATAATTTTAAGGAAAAAAGTTGATTTGTTTGCTGTTTTGTGTCACAAATCATTTAACAAGCCATAGACTAAGTACCCGCAAGCAGATACGATCTGTACACAGCGTAGCATTAATCCTCTATTCTTCCTGTAGCTCCTCCCTGATGCAGGCATGAGAGTACAGGGAGGATTAATCAAAATGTTTGGGACATGTTACTTTCATTGCGCGGTAGGCCAGACACTTTAGCCAGCCACCCAGGTGTGGCATCGTTCCAAAATGGCATCAACGCTTGCACTAAACTAATGACGGCCTCGACTGCTGCTCATAAAACAAAAAATTCATTTATCATTAAATGGGGAAAGTTCTACACCCAAGTTATTGTTCTAACCCCGATCTATCTATGGTTTGATTGGAGGCAACTCTTTACTGCTCCCATTCGGTTCTGCTCCTCTCCACGTACAATGCAAGCATTGAGTAAGAATTTCAATTTCGATGCACATAATAATGTAATAATGGATTGGGAAATTGCAAATTTGAATAAAGTTTAGTCACTGAGTATTTTTTGAGCTAAATGGAACCGGCTTAGGTCAATAACTGATCAAGGAAGTTTAGATCAGAGACTGTCAAAATACTGAGATAATAGTGGCATGCATGATTTACTTTCTAGAAGGAAAGAGAATTTGTCTTGTGGAAAAGTAAAGGCTGTCGTTTTTGTTCCCTCACACAATGAACTACCTCTGATCTAATCTCACCATTCATATCCTTTAAACGACAAAACTGTTTAAGTGGAAATTAATGGTTCTAAAATTGATCGACGCACCTATTTAAGGAATATATAAGGCATAAAAATATCTTAAAGTTAGTGGAAATATGCCGACTTTCTACCACATAATGGTGTCAATCTCCATGGCCCAGTTCTATTTGATGCCTCCTGGCAATAAGTTGGTTTACTTGATGCAACTGAGAGGTGCTTGCGAATTCTAATTTTTTCCTCCTCTCCAAGTGCTTTAAGGGAAATTGTAGAAGGGATTTTAAGTATAATCGCAAAATGTCATAAAAACATGGGTAATAGTTATGATAATCTTCTTTAACTTGAGGATTCGATATTCTAACCACCCCATTGAGTTAAAACTTGGCTCAATGAGCCGCTCGAAGGTTTTAAGTACGAGGATTATCCTTTAATGTTCATTTATATACCTAAGTGTAAACGAAAGGTGAGTGGGAAAATTTGACTGCTATTCTGTAAAACGGAATTTGTTATTATTGCATGTTATATTTTACTCCCTTGGATTCTACCACCGCCTTTGCTTAGTTACCTTTCTTCCGTGTCTGTAGCCTTTCAGCACATAAAGCTCCTCCGATGCTGACATGCTGCATTACGTCTTTTGGGGAAGACACGGGAGCTATAACATAGCTGTATCAGCATGATTTGCCTTTGAGGGTGGTTTGTAAGGTTTAATTGTAAACTCTCCTTTCCTTTGACAAAGACATATTAAAACTTTTTACGATGGGAATATGGAGCTAGATGGGTAAGTAATTAACACATTAGCTACCACGGTCTCGGAGAGAAAGCGACTATTATGGTGCAGATGATTAAGCATTCTTATGTGGCACCTACACTTGCAGTACCGAAGCAATTACTTTAGGGTTATGTGGCTTAGGTATCAAAAGTACTAGCGTTCTCAGAATATGATCATTTCACTTTTGTATTATTGTCTGAATAACCCTTAGCTGCTTCGCAGCACGAGCTAGGAACCGACTATCCTTAAGCCAACACATTCTACCTGTTCGCGATACCAGGCTTGAACGATAAGCCTTAATTTATTTTTATGCCGCTGACCCAGCTTGTGCACAAACGTTTTGATTGCGCTGAGCACAGCATTAGAATGAGAACTAATGTCTAGACAGATAACTTGCGTCACAAATATGTGACGCAGGAAATGAACAGAATAAAAAATTTCCTATCTCCCTGTTTGTCTGACTTGCTTAGGGAATTGGAGTAGAGTAGTCTACGTGCTAAAGAAGATGGTGATTTAAAGCAAGTTTAATTCACAAGATGTCAGATTTTATGATTCATAATTTATTTAGTCATCTTTTCCGCCAGTAAGAAGTAATCTAAAATAAAGTTAATAGCCTAATTCTCCCGAAAGAAGCTAAGGAATGAAATGACGCTTTTGCACCTTCAATTGGCTGTCTAGCTCTAAGTTCTGGTAATGGGCCACTGAGAAAACCAAAGGGTGGTCTTGCTTCCGAGCCATGTCAGTAGCCCCAAACCCTTTCTCTACGTCGCCAATACACATTCCGCCAGAGTAGTAGGTTGTCTTTAGGGAGCCCAGAAGCGCTGTAATGCTCTCTCTGCCATCACAAAGGCTTATTCCTTTATGCTAATTCACTTGAAAAAGATCTATTTTTTAAAGACAGTCAAAATCTCAGACCCTTGACTGTAGAAACGGATCCAGAGATTGTAAGCACAGACTGACAACAGGATGTTTACTAAAGCAGAAACTGGGCGGAACAATAAAAACATGAAACGAAGAGGTGTGAGCGAACAGTTTGTTCTGTGATGGCAGCTGTTTTGAAAAAAGGCACGTCCCTAACATGAATAGTGTTTGTACCGCATTTAGTTGGTCTTTTTTGTTTCATTTCGGAACATTCAATGAAGTGAATAAAAGCCTAGTGTTATGTTTATTTTCAGTCTGAAAAGAGTATTTATAGCATGCAAGTAATTTTTCACTTTTTTTCTACTGGGAAGGAAGCATTTATTGTTAATGTATTCCAGCCAGGTGAATAAAACCGAGCTGAGGGAAGCAGTTTGATATTTTGAAGGTAGACTGAAGCATGCCTCAGTGAACAAAAATTTATTCTATGATCAGTAGGTGTTGATGAAATAGTCTGCTACAAATTTGTCTTAGAGAATAAAATCTAGACTTAAGCTATCATGACTAGTCAGAAGGAAAAAATAAGTAAAATAAGAAAATCAATCTCTAATCAAGTTCTTACAAACGATTTCACTGACCTATACACAATCACCGTGATTACATACTCCGTTTTCCATAGAAAGTCATTCAGCTCAAAAAGTACTTGATGGTTTCCGTCCGCTTTTGTTTAGTTACTTTAGATGTCTATTATTGTGATTAGGGGTTCCAACATTCACTTTCTGAAGCGGACAAGCTCTGAAAACTGTTTTAGAGAGGAAACCGGATGCCAAGACTACTGCCCATATGTTGGCTCTCTTTGGCATAAAATTCAACAATTCGAAGAATGTAGAAATGCACTTATAAGTCCTGACTGGATGGAAAGATAAACTTTGATGTTTTTTTTTACTAATGCCCAACACTACGATGCCTCTATCGATGACTGCTTTCAGCTCCACCATACTTTTAAGTAAGTTTACAAGTATGGAGTTCCAATTCCGCAGACACTTTTTCAAATGAGGTTTTTAACTAAATGAACTGAAAGATAAAGGGAAAATTGGCCACCACATTTAAGCGGGAAATATTGGTGACTGAAAAAAAATTAGGAGGAAGAACAAAAGCTTGTGACTAGTTTCATACTATACTTTTGTGTAGGGAAGAGTTTGCTATCATTTTGCATTTTAGCCTAAAATTACAGAAGACTCTCAAAAGTTCCCTTAAGGAAAACTGAAAAATTGTTATTCACCAACCATAACCCATAAATAATATAAAGTTAAGTTAAAGAATGGGAAATTTCTAATGTATGGGTTGATGTAACACCACAAATTGCAACCTTCACAAAGGCGTGGTCTCACCGAACATGCTCATTCAGTCAGTAATATGGCTTCAGCCACCACAAGTGATGACTTAAGGGATTGAAAAGCATTTTTTTCGCCAATTTACTCCTCTGATGAGGGTTGGATCCACTTTTTGCTCAGATTGAGAATCTAATGACTTGTTACTTCTGTCATGCACGGTTATGAGAGTGCGTGCACATCTTTTCTTTCCCTGCACTTTTCTACCATGATTTAGAGATGAATTTTAGGATTCCAACTTCCTTCTACTAAATCTAACTAAAGAGAATTACATACCTGTACCATTTGAATACACATTACTGACGGCGAAGCGTATAATTATTGCACCGGATTTCAGGGCCGGAAGACGAAGTAAGCAGCGCTTAATTCCGGGACCAATCGCAAATTGTGTGCGCCCGTATAAATTTAACAAACCAATCTATCATTTCAACCTTATTTCTCGTTTACTCTTGTGTCAAATGCGTGACAAAAGTGCTATTTCTAAACTGAGAAATCATACTGCGAGAAAAATTCAGAACTATTAAGGACTTTTGAGGCTATAAAAGCAGCCATTAAATTTCATATAACGAAAGCTTACGTTGCGTCCTGCTACATTTACATTCTTATATCAGTTTTTCATTAATAAGTTAAGTCTGAACCATCCTACTACAGCTTGTCTGGGATATTCAGTCTTAGTACCTACCATGCGCCAACTTTTCAAAATTGAAATTGCTCTTTGGTAGTTGCGTTCATCGTTCCCACAGCATGATTCGCCTCTGGGACAATTATCCAGGATCGAGCATTCTACTTACAATGTGTTTACAGAAATGACTACTGTCCCGTGAGATCCACTAGCGGATACACAGCCGTCCGTAAAACGTTGACACCACTAAAATACATTGCACTATGCTTGGTGTGGTTTTGGGATACAAGCAGGTATCCACAGCTTCAAGCTTTACGCCTTAGTCCGTTGGGAAGTGTATCCATTGCAATACAAACGCGCGCACGCACTACCACCAGTGTCTGCACCAGCTCACGATATAAGCAGACAATCAGTGGTCAGGCGCATTTGATATGTACCACAGCGTTTTTTACTGCAAAACCATAAAATTAAGAGTCCGAGTTTGACTTGAAACCCCCCCCTCACCCAGACATTGGCTATTCGTCTTATCTTTAGCTTATTTATGAGCACCACTTACTTGATTGACATCTTTAAGTGGGCAGGTTACACCAATTTTGACAGAGCCTAAATTAACCTACGAATACCTTCTTTCGCACCTAAGCCTAACTCGCCTACTTACCTCAAAGGTTCAACAGCCACGCCCACCATTTTACGATTAAGAGAGTGGGAGATTTTCAAGTCCACCGCAAATCGAGCAAAGGAGAATTTCATTCACTCTTTCATTAAGTTTTCGAGTTACAGAATGTCGTGTTGCAAAAAAAGCATTTAAGCGAAAAAAAGAGCATTTCAACCTTGAAACTCACGATTATAAATGTCCTATAGGCGGGTCTGAGTACTAGGGTTGTCGGAGTTAATGGGAGAAGGCTCAAGGTTTTCGCAGAAAAAGTCAAGTCACAAGTCATAAAATACCATTTCGCATCTACAGCTTGTGACTAAGAAGGAAGAACTTTTAAGTTTTGCCGAGTCCTATTTATGTAGTTTTAAACCAAGTTGAATGGCAATGGGTAGTTCGTCTTTGCCGAAGTCTACCCGATACAGGTAAACAAAACCCTTGTAATTTATGCGGATCGCGCTAACAGGATCAAATGGGTAGCCATGAAACGGTGTTTCGGTGGGAGATAATGAAACGGGGAAAAAGTAAAACAACAACTCGTGAATAAATTAACCTTTCAAATAACCTTCCTCGAGTCCTTTTCCTGTTCCCTATAAGGGGCTGTGTTAGAGCTGCCGAATTTTTATGCTTGTGTTTAAATGTCATTGTGAATAAAGGGATCAGATTTTCCTTCTGCTGCCCTCAAAGATTTGCATTTTAAGCCGAAAATAATCAATCATATAACTGATCATTTACTGATCCAATAAAAATATTTTGGGTTATTTTCTTTTTAAAAGACGGTCTAAAATTAATGACTACCTTGAAATGTGCTAGCGTGACAGTGATCGGCGGCTGAGGATGCAGCAACACGTCTGAAGTAGTGACAAAGTATTTGCCTCTCCCCCTTGAGGAGTGCCCCTTCGCACTGAATTTGAGTGATTGCACACCCAGGTTCATCGCGAACATGTGAAGTGATCAGTGTATCACCCTGGAGCTAATCAAATTAGCCGACCACAACAGACACGATAACCACTTATAAATATTGTACGGCTGTGAAGAGTTCATTATTCAAAATGGAGGCTCAATTTAAAATGAGAGAGTGCTTTCCGTAATTGAACTTTGTTATCCTTTTTTCGTACTGGCTAATCAACCTAAGCATTTCATTTGATTAAATCTTGTCGGCATGACAGTGGATGCTTCTGACTTGGCCAATGTCTACCAGCAGGTGCACAAACACCTTTAATGCAGACAGTAATTACTAACGTAGGCAAATAAAAAAGATGTCGGAGAATGGGTTACTGAATAAAGCACGGGTACTTAAAGGATTTCAATTCTGAGCCCGATAGCTGGCATCTTTAGCTCAGGATTTTCGGTTGCTGTTTTAACAACAGTAAATACCGGTTGATTAAGTGAAAAGATTTTTTAGTGATTTCCTGTGTCGACAAATAAATTTTTACTACACTAAGCCAAGGAACCATCAGGATTGACTCCTTTTTTGAATTACTGCATTGCGGCCTGTAACTCCCCGATTAAAGATCTCATTGCTAGTTGGTTCCACTCCTTCCATTTTCCATGAAATGGATTTTGTAAGTATTTAGACTTGGCATTCTTTCATATAGGAAGGCCACGTGCTGAAACACCATTCATACATGGCGAATCCGTGCGCAAATCGTCAACATTTGAGTACTCGCCTCCCATTGGACCCCACCTCGGTTGGCCAATCAACCCCTCTGGCGTTGAGACATGCTTTAGGTAACAGTAATGAAATATTCAAGTCATTTTTTCATCAACCATGAAGAGTTTTGGTTCCATTACAGCCAAGTCCAACTGCATCCAACTTCATCGATTCGTTCGGCTTGGAGATAAGGCCGACAGTCAAGTTTTCACTTTCATCGTACCATCTCAGCTGACGCGCGGTTTCATTAACACGGCCCAATCTAAGGAATTTCCTTATGGAGGGCAGAGTTGGCAATTGCAGTTGTGCTTGCAGCATGACGATGTCCAAGCAAAAATTACTGACGAGAGCGTAGCAAATGGATGCGAGTCTCCACGAGCCATGGGACAGAAGACGTATCTCAATGTCGGCCTTACGTTGTGTGGTGGCCTGGCTGGCATGTACTGCAAACTTGAGATGATTCGCTATACCATTTTAAATCGAGAGTCAATCCACTACAATAGAACCCATGAGGAACGACATGTAGCATTTACGGCCGACAATCCAACGCGCTGGAAACAGGGCTGGATTGGAGCCGACCGATTGGCATCTGAACATTTTTATTTCGATGACTGGACATGGCTGGTTGAAGTGGAGCTTCAGGGTGCAAGCACAGCATACGAAGAGCTCTTCACTCTACCTAAAAATGGGCAAAAGGATGCTGCTAGTGGGCTTCGATTAGAATCCGCCAGTTTCACTTATGCTGGGTCGGATTGGAATGTTAGTTTAAACTGGCCTCCAGTGGACAGCAAGAAACATAGCATTACAGCTTTCATGCGCCAGGCAAGAGGTGCCAGCGAGACTAGTAACAATTCTCTTTGCCCAAGAGTGAAACTTCAGCGCCACAGTCGAACAAATCACTGGTGTCGGGTACGATACAAAGCTACACTCATTTGGGGCTCGGTGGGAGAGGCAAGTTTTGGGCCAGTGGATCACCTCATAACTGCTGACAACGGCGCAACAACTGTCGGCTGTGAAATCGGCGATCCTAAATGGTTTGCAGCAGGCCCACTGCCAGCAAAACAGCGCGTTAAAATAATTGTTGAGATGCTGGCAGCTGCTCCCGTCTCCCGAATCGATCTTATTCCGATTGCGCCTCAGGGCGGCAAGAATTTCGCCCGCTGTAAAGATCCAGATGGTCATGAATGGATGGTCCTGAGCGACATTCTTGGCACCTTGGTGCGGCTTCGATTCTTTCCAGTGGTAGAGATTTATCACTACGAAAGCCAAGCAGAAAGCAGTGGTGGTAGCATTTGTGGTGGGCCCTTGAAAGACAATTCCTCCTCGCAGATCCCCGATCGACCCTGTGAGCTACGATGTGTGGCTTGGAACGTCCACCTTATTCCCCACGATACATCAAGAGGTGTGGTAAAGGCACTGAATTCGCCCTATGTCAGCTATGTACCCACTTTTCGCTGCTATATGGGCAGTTCTGCCGCTGGTCGTAGGGCTTCAGAGGATCTCTCAGCAGACAGCCAACAGATGATGATTCATCCCGATGAAGTGACTGAAGTTGCCTTAGATCTTCCCGTCGAAAAGGTATGCGCTAATTTTGCCTGAGTCATTGACTATCATCAAATTACAAATTGGCAATTATAAAAACCACCATGTAATTCTCAATATTAAATATTAATAAGTCTAGGGAATGCTAAAATAGCGCACATTTTTAAAACCGGTTCAGGTTTATCAAATTCAAGTAATTCGTTCCCATTTAAATTTTCAATTGGATGGACAGATTTCATAAGCATGAATAAGGCGAAACAAATGGTTGCACGTTCAAGAATGAAGTATTTACTTCAATTTTCAATTTCATAATTTGGGAGGAAAATTATTGGCGCATTGCCTGTCTATAACAACTTTTTCCGGTTCTGGGTTTAAGCATGTTTGTGCTTCATGGAAAACACTCATTTGACAAAATTAAGCCTAATAGTATGTTTCATTTCATTTTATATTGGACACCACCCCTTGCCTATTAACAGACAAACTACTTCACGTTTGGAGTTAGTGAGCACGTTCAACGGATCTCTTTTGTAATTTCACACACCATTATGTAGGCATCGGTAATGTGACTACATTCTTTTAAGGAGGCAACCAAATTGCTTCGTACACGTAAAATGTGCAAACTTATCAAGATTCTAGCTGCTTAACGACTCCCCAGATGCTGGTGAATCACAGCCAGGTTTTGCTAATCATCTGTTAAGGCCTCGGCTCTGGTAGGTGCATAATAATCACAACAACAATCGCAATTCTCAAGTATTCACTAGGAATGCAAGCCCATTAATCTCCTTGCGATAAAAGAGCAATCAGCAACCCCTTCCGACGATCTTATCCTCACCGTCACAATTGCATTTTCCTTAGTCCTGCTTCTACCACTAGGTAGAGGATGATTATGTAGTGGAATCAGTAAACCAGTTACCTCAACTTATAAATTGCCAAAAAGCCCGTAAGGATTTTATAAGGAAAATCACTCAAATGCGAAAATCATCTTGAGATAGTTTATTTTGGAATATTAATTATCATGATCAACATAACCTTCCAACGACACGAGTACACACGCG
>NW_020170409.1:791063-807523 GCF_000524195.1 Echinococcus granulosus | reverse complement strand
GTCGTGTTGAATGAGTGCGTCTTCTGTGCTGCACACACAAAGTAAGTCGTGCCTTCTGGGCTGGGTTGGTGCTTCAGAGGTGTGGGGTGAGTAGTGAGTGGATGTGTGTGAGTGAGTGAGTGGGTGGATGGTTTGCAGCTTACCAATGAGATAGATGTGTATTGCCTTAATAGACATTGATGTTGTAACACAAAGGTGATTTCCCTTCATTAACCAAATTTAACAGTTATCGAAGAGTATGAAGTTCACAATCATTCGTTGTTCTGGGTGGGATTTTGTTGCACAGCTTTTAAACAGCAGGTCTAGGCGTGAGGCAATTGCTTCACTGTCTGCGTTATTCATTATACTGCTGGAAGTTGTTCCTAACACATTGCTATCAAATAGTTTGTTTAGGACTGCTACTCAGTCCTTCAAGATGGTGCACCCACCTTTGTGTAAGCTGCTACTGAACTACAAAAAATGCAAGTTACTTCTAGATGCTGCCTTCTGCTAGTTCATCTGCCCCAAATACTACACGAATCTTGCAGGAGGCTTCTGCGAACTTGGATTGGGAGAAATTTGTGAAGACAAGAACGGCCATCTCACTGGCAGACGGACGCATATATGTAGCTGGCGGCGCATATAAAAATATCCAAGGAGTTTCTGGAGCCCACAAGTCACTGCAAGTGTCATAACAAAAATGTTACGAAATTTAGTGGTCATTTGATGATTTACAATATCTGCAAAGAAGCTGGAAGCGACTTCCCAGCTTTAAAAACATTTAACAAGAAATGCAACTTTTACATGACGCTACAGTCAACACACTGAGTTGATAGTGGACTTTTCATTAGAGTTAACAAGCCATCAATTGCATTTCCTCTTTTCTCATTACATCCTTATCCAATATGTGCTTCAATGTGACGGTGGGTAGACCCCAGAGGTGAATAAAACCGAAAATAAGGTACTGGAAATGGGTAGTATTCCCTAAAGCTGATGTGGAATGTGGGTAGCTGCAAAGACCTACAACAGCTTGTTTGCTGTGGTGGTAAGAGTGCCCACTTCATCGCATCATTACATTAGTAGTGCGTTGTTACCTCTTTGCTTATTCAGACATTGCATTCATTTGTTTACGAAATAAAAGGAAAGGATATTTTATACCAAAATGAAAGGGGTTATGTTATGAGCAACGGAGGCACTATATCTGCACTTCTGGGAGCACCATGAATCGTGCATACACTGAAAGAAAACAACGGATTGTGACTATGATGCATTGGTTCCGCTCGCCACCTTTATAATGGAACAGTTTGTTGTTGCATCCTTTTTGGTACAAAGTAAAACGATTTGTGCTTACTTATTTCAGGTCATTATCTTTCTACATTTAAGAAATATTTCCAATCCTTTTTTTATGTGGATAATCAACAAGTGGAATAGGGGTAGAAGTCCATTGATTGTGAAGAAACGGGGCGACTGAGAAGGCTGTGTTGCACTTTCCACTTTGAAGCCTTTTTTCCTAATAGCATTTTGCCTAGTGGATACACCCAAAATAGGTTATCACTTTCTTTGAGTCCCGCAGCCTAAAGGAAACGCCATCAAGAGATGGACCGGATATGCGTCATAATCTCAAGTCCACGACTTATAAAGGAGGTCTTTAGAAGGGTAGGCATGCCCTTAAACCTAAAGAGGCAATAATTCAGTCTGAAATATTTACGGTTTTGGCAAAGAAAATGTCGTAAATCTTTGTCTAGAGAGCAATTCAAATGCACTTGGTGGGTAGTGTGGGAAAACGATTGGTATTGGTTTGTAGGAATTTGGCAGACAATGAGCTTTATTTTAGCTAAATGTAACAAATTTTGGGGTTGGGATCATAGAAGACAGATGACGACACTTAAACCCACCGCTGGGTGAGCCTGACGCCTGACCAGCCATCACGCGCTCCACCTTTCGCGGTGGTAAAATTGCAGCCTTGCAAAGGCAAAAAAATCATTAGAGCGCGAATATAGTTCCACGTTAAATATTTAGTTATTAGTTCATTAAATTTCCCTGTGGAAGTAATCCACTATAACAAAAGTAGGGTTTTTATTACTTCCAACAGCATTTCATTTAATGACTATTTTAACGGCGCAAAGACAGTTTGATTGACAGGAGAAAAATTTGCTCAGTAGTCAGCTACCAAAATGTTTTTCGTAAAGATCTTTTTAAATTTTGCTTTGGATGGGTGATTCGACTAGTCCATGGGAGGTTAGATTAAACCAACATGGAATATTTACCATCCTCAATCAGAATTCTACTCAGCTAATTTGCCCGACTGTTTAACTAGGTTATTGACAAGACGTCGGGATACATTCGACCAAATGACAATGCAATGACAATTCGAATAGAGTGGCTACAATCTCAACGACTCTACCAGAGCAACTACAATGTCTATGACGACCTCGTTCATACTCAGAAGAAGCAATTGGCGTGAGTCTTCCCACTTTTCATGTAGCGGAGTGTACTCGAAGCTTCAAATCCTTCAATCCCTAAATAAGTGACTTTTTGAGTGTTAAAGTGGTTCATTTGAAGCAAATTAACTGTCATTTCGGCTTCACGGTTTTTTGTGCCTCTAACAGCTGGTGTATCTGAGCACGGCAAAAAAACTCTCGAGGATGAAGCATGTGATGCTGATTCAACTTCAAAGTGTGAATTCCATTTAGCATCTTTTGCAAGTAGAAAAATCTAACACATGTTTAAAGTGACAGAGCTAAGAATATCTTATGATGTACCAAAGTGTATGTCATTTAAAGCGATTTCTGCTTCACAACCAAAATAGCAATCAAATAAGTGTTGTTGAAGATACTTCTTGACAATGACTGCCACGCTCTTCAGGCTAATCACTTGTTTCCATTTCACTGTTATTCAAATGTTGAATTTGACTGTTGTAACTCCAAGTGGTGGAGGAGACATTTGATTAACTGGAGTGAATGTCATCTCAACCCATTTGTCACCTAAAAGTTGGGATTTTTGCTACACAATGTACTCAGCACTCAGTTACAAATGCATTTTGAAGAATCTAGCTAAAAGTCTTTTTGAATTTCGGTCAGATCATTTAGAGGGTAAAAGCCTTAAGGTATAGAATAAAATATATTTTAAGCTAGTATTCAGCCCTTAACATCCAATGTTCTCCCTTCGTTTTGAAGGTGAATTAATAGTCTCAAACCACTCCTCCTAGGAGTGAAAAAATTGTCAAAAGCCAAACTTAAAGTAGGAGATTTCCCTGAGTGGCTTGTTTTAAATGCTAAATGATTCGGGTTATAAAATGCGAAAGTTAGCATTTGCCTTGCATTACCTTCAAATAGATCATCCATGAGGCGATGGCGCTGCGACGAGATAAATGACCAAAACGTCTTCAAACTGGTTTAAAGTCGAGTCATTTCGCGCAGTCCTGTTAAAAAATATTTCAAGTTCTTTGTCCAAATAAAAATTTTACATATTTTGCTAAAATGTCTTTAGCATTCAAAATTCCAATAACATGTTCCGGGAGTCGGTGTCAGTTGATTAGTATTAGGGAAAATATTGAAGACATACAATTTGTTTAGACCTTTTATTTCAAAAAATTTTCAAAGTTTTCACTTGCCCACCTTTCTAAGATTTTGCTACACTTAAAACGCTGTCTTAAAAAGGAAGTGTTCATTTTTATCCTGTCACACCCAAACTCTTCCAATTTGCTAACCAAGTTAAGAGCGAAAGTGAAGCTAAACTGCCGTGCGCACTGCAGCTGCAATTTAAACCCAAGTTCCCCCGCCATTTGGGTGAACAAAGCGGCATCCCCAGGACTGGCAATGGAAAACGTTTTAAAACAGTGAACTGTAAAGTTGCACTCCCTCAGATCTTCTCGGGCAGGCTCATGTGATATTGAAGTTACATAGTTCGTGCTACAAAGTGGGTTAATTTAACTGTACGTAGGGTTATCCTATGAGGAGGCCCTTAACTGTGTGGTTCTTTATAAACTACTCTAAAATAACCATCTTTAGTTCAGTTTCGGATCACGAAATATTGCTGAGCTTAATTACGATGTAGATATAACTTCGCTTATTTCCATTCCGTTTTTAGGCCTCCCATCAGCTTGCTTTATGATACTAAAATCACTTCCTAATGATTCAGCATACATTTTCAGCACTTCGTTTCTGCGACAGTACTGTTATAAAGCCAGCTGCTTCTCTAATCATTCTACAAGGGATTTTTTACTAACTGTGATAAAAATTCTGTTTGCAAGTATGTTGAAGCAGGATTAATAATGGAAATGAAAGCACTGCTTTACCCAGCGCCAAAAGAGACTAGAAGAAGTACCTGAAAAGCGTTCCATTGTACTTTAATCCACAAGACCTATGGGTCTAAAAGTAGGTCTAATGTACACTTGTAAAATATCTAGAAAACGGACTGCAGGATTTCCTATCACAATCGTAGAGGCCTAATCAGTGAAGATTAAAAAGATTCGGCATTACAACGTTGAGACCTCAAATACATGCGCCTTTTTGACATAAATTTAAAATTCTAAAGCAAAGTGACCAAAGATGCATGCAAATTATGAATAACTCTTTCGTTGATAAAATGTAATTGCTGCTACCTTTACAGAAGCGCACTCATGTCATCCGCACGGTTAAGATGGGAATGAATGATTGCGTACCTCCTTCATTCATTTGGTTGGGCGGTAATTTTAGTTCCTAGGCTATTCGGCTGCCATCATAAAAAGTAGTAAATTGGTTGTCAAACCCGTCAGAAGTACGAAGAAGTCTGTATTTGGGCAAAAATAGCCCTATGGGAGGGGTCGGTCGGTTTACATCCAAACTCGCAAATGCTATTAACTTTGCCTCAGCTCCCGCCATAGTCAGGGGACCATCTCCCAACTGAAACGCTTAAATTTGCCATAAATTTTGAGTATTGCCTAGCTCTATCCAATCAATTTATTATTTTGTCCAAAATTTTGAAAATACATAAATTACTGCAAAAGAGAACCTTTAAATGTGTGACAACAGTGATAGCTAACAGCAAATTAATTAAACTGCATCCGACCACAAATATAAAGTAGGGTCTTTTTTCCCAAAATCAAAACTAAGTAATTTTGTCAGGGGTTATCAAAGTTAGGGTTCGTGAGGTACTATTAGAAAAAGACGTTAATCCTCAACCGGGTTCTGGAGAACTAAACATCTGCAGGGTGCTGTGGGCACTGATGCGATAATAGAAAAAACAATGGCCCTGACTTGTAAAAAATACAGTTGATTATATATATTAGTGTGGGCAAATAAATCGAACTTTTTAGTAAGCCCAAGACAACTTTACTGCAGACGCATTTAAACGCAGCGCCTCCGCCCAGGAAACAGGCATAACCGCGTCATTGGCAATGAATCAAGGCTTTCCCCATCCGTAGGTTATAATTAATTAACCGACGATCATGGCTTACTAAAATATCAGTTATAGGCATCTAATCATGAATATGTTCACTCAAAACATGTCCATGTCCTTTCAGATTTATTGTTCGAATTCACCAATCCCATCATTTTTTTATCCAACGACTCATTTTTCCCCGCTTTCAAGTAATTCCGTGAGAACAGTTGGGAGCGTCTCATGAGCGTTTAAGGTATTTAGCAGACTGTCACTTTATCAAAATACTCCTCTGTGAAGATTAATCACTTTTGATTGATTCAGCTAACACAAACCTACCGAATCCGATGTTGTTGCTCGGATTTTAAGCGGCGCTTAATGTAATATGTCGGTAAATCATCTACCACATAGTCACAATGGCTTAGGTATACAACTAGGAAAGGGATAGCGAAAAAATGGTAAAAAAGTTTTAGCATTTGAACAGTCTGCGCGAACCAGATAGACAGGAAGCAGATATAAAAAACACCAGTAGGTCCATTTCTTAACTCTTCGCCTTTGTAACTAGATTGCTATCTACTTCGCTGCAAAAATTATACGGAATGAAATTTTCCACAACTTTTGCGAGGAATAATTTAGGAGTTATGCACCCGTTAATTAAGGGCATAAAGATGAGTAAGACAACAAGACAAATAGATTAAAATTGGTAGTTGACTCATGAATAAATTTACTCACGATGTAAAAACATGAAAATCAGAAATTTTGAGCTCTTTTGCCACTAATAATATCATTATAACAGGATAATTTATGAATGGTAGTAGGCATTTTGCACAACTTTTATTTATTTATTTCCTCGCTTTAAATTAAGCCGCATTACTTGGCTCCTCATTCTAAATGCATTTGGACTTATCCAAGAGAAGAATACTCTTAACTTTCTAGAAATTCCCACCTTAATGCTTTCTTCAATTTTATCCCACCAAACCATCTCTACTTCGTTCCTTCTCACGTTTGAGAACCAATTCTTCCTGACATACAAGTAATTTGTCTAACTGATAGTAATGTTTATTTCATTGTAATTAATCTACATATCAAGAGCAAGATAATCCAAGATGGCACCCGGATGATGGCTGACTTAGTCTGCAATCTTGGTTACTAATGCATGATTAGATGAAGAAGTGTTATAAATGCAGCTCTCCTAATATGCCCTAAATCCCAGTCAGTAAATAAAATTGTGCGCATCTTTTCCTTTTTAAGACGGGAATTGAGAGCATTGCAGCTGGAAAACTACGCACTCGAAAAGCAGCTCTACATGAGCAACGCGCCCAGTTCCGCGGAATTGAATGTACCAGATCAACAGGGCACCACTCTTTCTCAATCTATGAAACACCTAAGCCTCTCCTCGCCCCCATCCTCACCAGAGCTCTCCCTTGCCCCGCAGAAACCGATGTCAAAACGACTCGCCGTGACTGCGGGCCGGCGCCTACCCAACGCCTCTCATCTCGTCTCCCCCCCTAAGGGCGGCTTTCTCTCCGCCAATACCAATCTGACCGTTCGACGACACAGCTCCTCCATCGGAGGGACAATAGAATCCCAGGGACGTCCGCGGCGATCACTCCCCAATCCTGGCGTCCCTGGCAGCAGTGGCGGGGGTGGTAGCGGCAATGGTAGTGGTGGTAGTGGCAGTGGTGTAAACTGGAAGCACCAAAAGCGCTGTATTGGGGGTGACGAAGACTTGTCAGAGGGTTACAAGAGCAGGGAGGACAGTCCGGTGCAGTATCTGTCGCGGGTGGGAGTACATGAAGGCAACTCAAGCAGCGCGACCAACGTGAGCACGCTTTCGTGGGGTCAGCAGAGCGGCCGGCTTTCAACCGGTCAGCGGCAGCAGCTACGGCCGCACACTGCCACCTCGGCCACTTCTCCTGTTCACCTACAAGGGCACAACAGCCACAGCTCTCTGACGCCTACATTGGTGTTCAGCCTATCCTCAGAGGACAGTGCCTGTGGTGGTGCCGATGGTGATGCCAGTGGCAACGAGGCAATGTGAATGGGCTCCTCTCTCCTCCTCCAACTCGCTTCGGTGCTCTCTTATTTCACCGTCTCCAACTATATTCGCCTCCATTTGCTTATCAAAGAATAAATAAACTATCCACATGTTTGAAGGCATCATTTTTTGACAATACTCCTTTTTTAGATTTCCGACGGAATATAATAATAAAATCGGAATCGATGTTGATTGAAATATATGTAAAGAGAAAGCACTGAGAGAAAGTGAAATCTTTATGATAATACCAAATTTTTATCAATCTAAGGTGACCAAACAACACTCTAAGGTCAATTATTTAACTTATGAGCTCATTTATCCATAAATAACTAATGATATAACATTTGGGCTCTTAGTTTGTCAATCGCTATCTTCTCCCTAGCCCTCAATTACCTTATATTTCGATAAAATTTAATGACACTTGCATCAGAGGGGATAAGGTGTGAGAGAGTCGCAATGAAATTACGAAAATTTAGGAAAATTTGGGTTCTGCGATTATATCACATCCGCACAAGTGAATGACCTACAAGTAACGATGTTTTCGCCACTTATTTGAATGGAGAACTTGGGGGAGGGTATTTATAACTATTTATTTGCCAAAGTGGAGAGATAATTGTTGAGCATATGGCAGAGTCAGAAAGGAAATGGACAATGAAGGGGGGATAAAGTCAAACCATGAAGGAGCATAACGATCCTTTTATTCTCAAAAATAGTATAAATCAAATCACTAGCAGATTCTTGGAAGGCGTCGAATATATCCACTCATTTGAGGCAAAGTTGGGAACTAAAATACAGAATTTACGATGGTATAAATGAAATACATAGCCAACAGAAAGACGTGTGATCGGTTTGCACTTAAAATATGCTTATTCCCTATCAGGAAACCTATGCTTTTTCAACAAAGCGCTTACACTATGCCTGATTTCCAGCTTCACTTCAGTGAAAATTATGAATCGAAGTTACCGTAGAGAGTGCTAATATACACTGGATGGGGTAGAAAGAAATATCAATCAACCTCTCGAATGGTTATCTCTTGAGTCTGCCTCTGTAACTTCATGAGCGTTCTGTTAGGAAAAATTTTTTTACTGATTTGACAGTGGTAAGGAAGAGTGGTGGATATTGGTTGCCTGCATCGAAATGACATGGTTATCCGGCAGTTCATTAGCCTTGCATCGCAAAAGTTGACTCCAGTAAGAAGGTCTCTGAGTTCACTGGTACCTGGTTCACAACTATGAACTCGATTTTTAGTTACCCGAAATGTTATTTTTTTATGAAGAAATAAAATCGCCCATATTTCCCCTGTTGGGAAACAACTTCCACTCTGCCCTGAATATCAACTGATACACATCTCTTTCATTGACTCCTAGTCCAAACTGTGATTTTTGGTCTGAACACGAAAGATAGAGACATTATATCAAAAATATTAAAATTTCATAACAAAGAAGCTAATGCCCCACGCTTCCGTGAATTCGCCATCCATGCGTTAAGAGTGTTTGCTAACAAGCCTTTTTTAAAATCCTACTAGAGGTATCAATTATGCGTACGCTGAGGGAGTAGACAAGTTCGCATATTTAAAAGCTAAGTTTAGTGATAGTTCGTCACAAATACGACCGCAGCCACCTGACAGGCTAAGAGTTGGTGTTGAAGTCCTTATGCTTTTAACGTAATGCCATTTTTATCCAACGCCTTTTTCTGTCAGACCACTGTGCTCTTACCTATGCCGATGGCCTCAAATGCTCCCTTTCAAAGGGAAGTTCAAACCGTCTTCCTCATTTTTGGGGCAACTACCAAGAGATTTGTCATCTTTTGAAAGTTAAGCACATTTATATTGCTTTGCTAGAACATCATCACCGTCTTTTAGCCACATCTAAGTCATTAAGTGGTTGTTAACATTCAGAATGTGCTTCCATGTGTATGGAGCGCAAAGCGTGGTTTCACATTTCTGTCGTCTAACATCGCTACACCTAGAGTAAATGCTCATTTATGCCAATAGCAAAGGAACACGCCTACTAGCCTTTTTAAAGTGACCTTTTTAAGAAAAATCAATTAAAATAATGTGTTTGCTTCTCGTTTTAAGCCTCAACATCAAAATTAAAAAAGATTTTGGGCTACCATTAAATCGTGATTTTTAAAAAATGATTCTCTCTTTCATCATTTACAGAATTTGATAACTCTGTACATCCGCCATTAATAAGCATATATTCATTGTATATATATACATATTTATTTATCAGAAATGTGTCTTGTTTTCAACGCCTCCTGATGCAGCACCCCAAGACTTTACCGAGGACGAAAGGCGTCACAGTACTCGGGCAAATATGTATTGGCGACGTACAGAAGGGCAGGGGACTACCGACATGTCTTAATGGCCATGTCACCTAGTAAAAGCACAATCACGGAGCCTTAAGTGCCTGCAAAAACCAAAACGAAGAGTTAAACAGATAACTAAAATATTACAAATCGTACATAAAGCTTCGAATGTAAGTAAGGCAGAGGCACCTCATGCGACAGGCAAATAGTGGAGAGTCACGAGTTTCCTTTCTTTTGCTATCCTCTTTTAATCTGATGAGATCATAATGCTCTTTGCTTTATAACGCATTAACTTAAGTTCAGCGTTTTTATAAAGTAGACCTTCCCGAAGAATTTTGAAAGGTTACTTTAATCCCAAACCCAAAGTGTTTTGGAGAAAACATGATGAAATCTTAATGTAAATTAAGCTATATCATGAACCCGGTCAGCTACTTCATCGGACACCACAAAAATCACACCTCAGTAGTTTATATGTGACTATCGTTTTGACCTCAGAATGCATTTTTCTCCCGAATTAGATGATATAAAACCGACCTGTGACATAAGTCTACGATATGTTTTAAATATCCCCTCACAAGTATATTTCTCTGTGCTCAGTCACTACACACCAGTTACTTCCTCAGTCCAAGTTACATGTCATGTATGCGGAGACTCGCCAAATGCAGGCGATTGTGTTGCACTTCCCTTTAAAGGCTTTGCCATCTTCACAATGTCACACGGCAAAATTGAGTGTGTGGTATGGTGTTTTGCTCTAGCCCGAAAGGCTGCCTCCCAGCCAACCTCGTTATACCATAATGGTGGACGTCTGGAACCAACCTTGCTTCCTTTGTTCTTGTATCAATTTGCCCTTCCCTCTTCCTATCCCTTTTATAAATGTTACACCTTTTTCTTTAAAAGCATGAAGTGAACGCTACAGAAATTGACTCAAGTCTGTAAAACAATTGGAATTTTTCACCTTTAAGTGAAGCTGGAAATTCTCTGAAGCTTTTAATTTTTAACTAACAATCGCAACATAATGGTTTTTAGATAATTTAAGAACCAAAATGCTTTAAGGCAATCGTCTTATTCCCAGCTTCAGACAACAGAAAAAATTGCTTGTGGTGATTAGGATTAATAAAGAGAAATCCTAGCTTTGTTAATAGCTGCACAACTGCGCTAGTATAATTTTGTCCCATTACCCTGATAATTGGGGTTTTTTGAAAACATGAGAAAAACCAAACTTGAAAATCAAACATGATCGGCGACAAGACAAACCACTGACAAGCTGGGAAATGCAAGTGCTTCTCACATCCTTTAGCATTTCTGCTATTTTCACTGACCAAATGACATTCAGTGGCACGCTGCAATCCTATGCTCGAAGATGCATTACACGCAAGTGAAATTTCGTTTAAGATACTTTAGAAAAGCAAATGCCCTTTTGATTCTGGTAAGGAAAGATCTGAAGGCCCTACTTTTGCTGTTAAGTTCGAGGGCAAAAGTTTGCCCAAAATGCTAGATAATAATTTGTTTAAATTTTCTAAGGCAGCAGTAAAAATGTAGTTGGCCGAATTTCACTGTCTCCTTGCGTTTTTTGAATCCATCAACCTCAAAATTATCTTCCTGCTACTTTTAAGCACATTTGCAGTTGTTTTTACCCAGAGCTATGGTAACCGTACTTGGCACGGCCGTTAGGAAAACAAAGTAGATTTCCCTGTTCATTATTCGCTATAACAAACGTTTTGCCAATCAAGTTGTCAGTCAGTAGGCATATGGGCTATAGAAAATGTGATATTCTCCCATTATTAAAATCCTCACGCGTATTTTGTACGTATTGTAATAAATGCAACTCCGTGGGCATCTGTCAACAAATGAAGCAGTTGATGGTCCTTTAATTTGGCATGTATATGAACAGTAGAAATAATCTCGATAGCACCTAATCAGTAAGATAGGTGCACATTTTAGCAGACAACTACAAAAAGGCGTCTGATTACCTAAATGCTCAATGTCGGAAGTCATACATTGATGAAAAAAATTAATTACCAATCTCCAGTAAAGTGTCAACCTTGAATTTTTCAATGTTGGGTGTTTTTAGGCAAAGCAAAACTTTGTGAAGCATCGTTTTAGTTTAATTTACCACTTCGGTCGATTTATTCTAAATAGAGCCTTTTTTCATTGCTCTCACTAAATCACTTTCTTCAGATGATCACAAACTTTTATGTAACCAAACCACATCGAAGCTAGTCAAAATGGAAAAAGGGGAGAGCATTAGTGAGTGTGTGAGCATTTTTGCTTAAAAATCTGCTTCTACCGGAGATTTACGATGCCAACGGTCCCGTTTGGCGCAATTATTTTGTGTAAATGTGTAACAAAACATTCCATTCAGGCTGCTAGACCAATTAGGATAATAAACAAAAACTTCGCTGAAATTGTTTATAGGGTAATGGAAGCACGGCTTAAAAACTCCTACGTTGACAATGCATAAGAGGGGTGTGCTTAATGTAAGTGGCCATGAATGGGATCGTGAGGCTCCTTCAAACTGGAATGCGGCTTTTGCCCACCTGTAGGAATACTCACGTTCAAATGCATTATTTAGGTCCCAGAGGAGATTTGCCAAAGTCTCCTTCCTATTCCAAATGTGAGATCATGTTAGAAATTAGGAACAAATCGCTGGTGGGGCTAACAAGATACCATGTCTTCCTAAACTGTACCATCCGTAGCATTCATTAGCTGAAATTATACTTTATCTGTAATGTTTTTTTTGCTGACTTCACCTGAACTATAACTAGAATATACTTTGGTTTGTTCCATTTATTTTTTAATTTTTGAAGCTGAGGACTACCTTTCATGGTTAAGCATTTTCACTTCTGACTCTTAATGGCAATTTTTTTACTATTTTTTTCCATTTCTCGGATACAAGCAATCTTGATGTTATCACTGCATGGGGAGCATTTACCAAACGTACACAAAAGATGCCTTCCTAATTGTCTAAAAAACCTCGATTTTAATCACTTCGCTGCTTTTATAGAAGCTTAGCGTCATACAATTTGGCAGTATTTCAAAACAGTGACACTCGTGGAGTATAAACACGTCTCCGTGAAAAGATGTTCCGTGTTTACTGCACAATTGAGTTCGATGTCAAATTAAGGCATTTTAGACTGCAAGGACAACTCTGCATGGCAGCATAAAGCCTTATGCTTTAACCGAAAGGAAAAAACGTGAAGCTTTGTTCGGAAGTGCGACAAAAGAACGTAAGTTGTAATTAAAATTACTCGTACGCAGATTAATGGGAAGTTACAATTTCATTGGCATAAAACCAAGTGGAAATCCATCCGGTACATCACTGGTGATGCAAAAAGCTCTGCGAGTTTACCAGCGCTCTCGCTACCTTCCGAAAGGGTGCAAGCATGCCTCGACATCATGCTTTACTTTTACTGCTAACAGAGCTACTCGGTGAGCAGTTGCATCGCATAAACAATCACCCAACTTTTTTCACTCAGCAGCATGCAATCGTAAGTAGAGGCATACGTCAACTAATGACACTGACCTCCATTCTCTCCATTTGACATCTCTTTCTGTGTGTACGCTGGTTGGACGAGATAGGGAACGAGTGGAAAAATCTTCCAAAATGAGTTTCGCCCATTTTATAGATGACGGTTGAACTAGCACTTCTTAACACAGTTTTGTATGGGTATGGCTGTCTTATAAATGAATGCTGGTAACGTTGAAGCAGGAATTATGACTTAAATTGTAAAAAGTTTCCTTCAAGTTTCAAATTTATCGGAAAATAAGACCTAGGGCGTAACAGTTTTTTAACTAGGTTACAAATATTTTTACTAGTTAACGCCCCTATTTATGTTTGAGCTGAGTCACAAAGGTGTGACTTTTGTCCTCTAGCGGCTTATAGTATCCAGTGTTTGAACCAAATCTACTTAAAAGTAGATTTTTTTGAGCTTAGGGTGTTAAGACAAAAGCAGGACTTTGTTGGACTACAATATAATTATACTTTTTGAATTCTTGAGCAACAGCCAAAGACTTGAGGAAGACGAATCATGTGAGCTTTGATGGTCGAGTTTCCTCTTAGACCCAGACAGCGGACTGTGCGTGGACTTTCCAATTAGCGTGCCCACTTCGTTACAAACCAATCTAATCCTTTTAATTTATCCATCTATCAATTTCATCAAAAGCGAACTCTCATTTTCGAAGCCCAAATGTATTTAGGCCTAGAATCACCATATATTTGATGCTACCGCGCATTGGTAATCGGTAAAACACTGAGAGCTTCCTTGGTTCATTTTCAGGTGCTACCCTAAATCACATCATGGTTACATCATAGCTACTTTAATAGGGAAGGAAAGTAGGGGAAATACTTTTTTGAAGCCGGGGATAAATG
Source organism: Echinococcus granulosus (assembly GCF_000524195.1). Classification (NCBI taxonomy): domain Eukaryota; kingdom Metazoa; phylum Platyhelminthes; class Cestoda; order Cyclophyllidea; family Taeniidae; genus Echinococcus; species Echinococcus granulosus. The sequence continues at coordinate 793,469 of NW_020170409.1, read as the reverse complement.
AGATGAGACAGTAAGAAAAATGACAAATATCCTAATAAGGACTCTAATGTCTCGTTCTTCACACCAAAATTTATCGCTCTGGCAGCCTAATGAAATTTGAATTTGGCAAGTTTTTACATCTCCCAATACCCATAGCATCACAGTTAATTGGAAATATTTTCCGGCGTAATATACCAAAAAGTCTGTAACAGACAGACCGCAGATGCGGAAAACGCCCAGTATTTGTGTAAGAAACTCCCTTTGATAAGACACCTTCTTCACTGTATTGAGTGCATTCTTGATACATTGTACATTGATAAGTGTGACTTTGTAATAGAGTAAAAGGCGATTTGTATATTCAGTTGCACAATATATTTTGCATGAAATAAGGGGTGAATTAAGCGTCACCATCGATCACACAGCAATCTACAAACCAACCAAATGGCCTTACGAGACTTGTGGGTTTGGATAGAGTCTTACAATAAGTGCAAGGAAGGACCAGCGGCCATTTGAGAGAAATAACATGAATGAGCGCCATGACACTGAGATAGAGACTGATACAGAGGCGACCGAGGCCGAAAACCGCTCACGATGTACAAAGTCAGGTCACAATGATGTACTTTCATTTTATATTGGAAGTGTCTGTTGGACTCCGCCATAAAATTGTGCTGTTTTTATACTAGTTGATTCTATGCAAAAACGTCACCTTTATTCTTTACATTAATAGCAGCGGCCACTATAAATCGACGTCAACTGTTGAATTTCCTCATAAAACTGGCGCCACGCTTAGTTCAGCCATAACGGGGTAATTTGGGAGGCTTTTAGCTTCTAACAAATAATGTACAAAATAGTGCATCTCGAATTGTCGTCCCTCACATAGACGTGGCCTACAGCACAAGTTTTCACCCATCAGCTCGTCCACCTGCAACCACAAATAACTAAATTTAAATTTTTAGACAGGACGAAAGAGCTCGATCGGTGGATACTTGCTAATGCGAGTGCCTTTCTGTTTTATGATATCTTCGCTGGTGACATTGAATTTTACGAGGAGGAATATAAACTAATTCAAGGAAATGAAAGTATTAATCAATGTCTCGGGTTCACAGGACAGCCCCTATTGTCCAAACACTCTTTATCTTAATGATGGGAATATTTGGCTCGAATACACTTAAGGATACCGCATTGCCCCAAAACTGAAAGCAGTGTAAAGCATCCTCTTAGCATCTGCATCCAAATGTCCGATTCCGCAACGTTTGAACCTGTAAGAACACCAGCTGAGGATAAGCAGTGTGTAACTATGACCCTGATTAACCTCATTAATTTGTTAGTCCTTCATCAAAACCCAGGAATACTCTTCCCCATTTTGAGTATGTCTTTTCCGACTTCATAGGTGAATTTAAGAAATGCTGAAAAGAAACTGATCCTTCTGCCCACATTTACCAGAATCAGTTGCAAATTACCTCTTGTAAATAGAAACCAGAAATGCAAGAAGACAGCACCCATATGATTATCAATCGAGGAAAGTATCAAGGTTGTTCGGGTTTACAAAAGTATAGAGAAGAAAAGAAGAGAATAACACAAATTCCAGGAAACAAATCTTCTTTCACACTTCTACTAATAGCTGAGATTATCTAGCACCTGGAAAGCAGCTCCGCTACCGAAAGACTAATCAGCATGCCTAAACAATCCCAAAACAGCCTGATCTACTTCTTTGCTGTAAATGATGGTGGACAGGTATTATTCTACCAGCATGACACTCCTATTCATCTCAGAGTGAAATTGTGTGTCCAGCAATTGTTATGTGTAACAGTATGATTCATACAATCTTAGACTACCCTCTCAACAGGCTCCTCAAATTCAGCGTAGCAATCAACCCCTCTGTGTTAATCCATGCGAAAAAGACAAATTTATCAGCAGTGTGTGCCGATTTTTCACAACTGCAAACATTTGTGATTACTTGTGCTGTTCGTCTTTTCTAAAAAAGCGTTCCTCCTCTATGCAGTCTCAACAGACGGCTTGTCAGTCTTGTAGCCGTCAAGTGCTCCACGCACTAACGTCCGCAGGATTGATTGCTGTGTTGGGGGCTTGGAAGAGAACCACGACGATAGAGATCAACACCTAGAGACCACTTTCTACGGCCGTCTTAGAAATGCTTGTGATACTCAGATGTCTTATAGATAAACGGCATGGTTCCAGTCATTCACGGAGTAAATCGCGCTTCTTTATTTATTGCATTAGAAAAGAAAAATTTTTAGATTTATGTCTGCAGATATAGTTTTGGTAAAAGGGGAAGATTCGAAGTACTTATGAAACTTCAGTTTCCAAAGTCACAAGTAGTACTTGGCCACAGCTACCCGCGTTAGGCGACATGGTACCCAATATAAGTAAAGGCTCCGGATGTTGAAACTTACTTTGTACTATAATCAA
>NW_020170409.1:770595-790963 GCF_000524195.1 Echinococcus granulosus | reverse complement strand
CCCTGTTCTTAGATAAGCCGCTACCCACCTTACGCCCAGTTTAAATGTTTTTTTTTCTTATTTTCATAGCATCTCATAGCCTACTGCTGATAGTGGAACTGCAATGCAGCTTGAAAGAAATCAGCAGTGTAGTTATACGAGAATGGGAACTTGTGAACCGCGGTTCCTTGCTTTAAATACATCCACACAGCTAAGTGATTTCAAATGTGGCATAAGTGAGCAAAAGAATAACTTCGTTTCGATTACTTCTTAGGCAAGTTTACTAACACACCACCAAAGTCAAGAATCTTACTTATCACATTATCATTTTGTGGAAAGCTTTGCGGACAGTTAATGCAGATGCGATAGAATAAAAAAAGTGTTTTGAAATGGTTTTTATCATCGTCGGCACACTTCGTGTTTAAACTGGTAACTTCTGCTCCACTAATATCGTTTTTTTCCACGGCTCATATGCGTACCTTTGTAAATAGTGCAATTGAGGAACTTCTTAGGTCTGATGGATAACTGTATGAGGATACTTCCTCAAAAAAGAGGTTTTTAGACTTACAAATTAAATTTTTGCGAGACAAAATGTCTTTTGCACATGCTAGTCATAAATTACAAAATAAAAGTGGTCTTTGAAAGAGGCCTGAATGGAATTGGCGGAAACCTCTGTCACAAATCGGAGAAGCTGAGAATTAAAAGCATAAAAGTGCTTCAAGCGAGAATGATCTTAGGGCAATTTGTTGGAAGACCAAATGCAGGGCTGTCTGACCAATTGACGATCTAAGTAAAATCACAGCGCCACACCTCGACGCACTTCTGAAGGCGCAATCAGACCCATGGCACAGAGGACGCCATGCCAAAGACATGAATAAATCGCCATTAAAATAAAGACTGCGATAGATATGACGAGCCTGTTAGGTATACAACATAAACAAACATCGATTCAGTAGGAGGCGACTTAGGATTCCACTCTACAATATCTACTTCCTATACGCTCTGTCATAATGTTTGAATAGTTTTAATAGTGACCATAAATAAAGATAAAATAGGTTTTTATAACATAATAACAACTTGAGGTTACAAACAATTTAGCTCTGGTTTATTGGAAATTCGGATGATTTTGTAGAAGTTATCCGGCTGTTCGAAACACTTTATTACTAAGGCATCGGATATCCATTCGCCATGCATTGAACATGCATTAATATCTCACAGATACGCATAAAATCTCCATTCCACAGCATCAACAGTGCTGCCGAATCAGCGTGGATACCAATGGCCTCCTTTTTGTCATCTTTGCACAGTTCAGAGCCTGCAGTTTGCTTCCAGCCAATGAAGGCTTTCATGAAGCAACAACTTTGTGCAGGGTGTCTACCTCTCCAGTTTCCACCTGCTGGGCTCCTCCATCTCACAGTTTTCTTCATGTTGATTTTCGTCACTGCTCAGAGTTTTTGGCCACTTGTGATCATAAAATGAACAAAAGTACTTATTTGGTGCATTACAGGGTCTCTGCGGCTATTTACCAGCAGAGGTACTGCTAAATGTTAATTAATAGGAATAATCTATCATGAGCGTGTCATTTCATTTAAAAGTCAGCTGCTTTATAAATTATTCACAAGTAGAATTGCATAAAAATAATGTTCCAAATCAAAAAAATTACATTGGCTTAATGGTACGTACGACCAGACGGGGTTTTCAGCCTCCACTCCGGTAATGTCCGCCCGCCGCCTGTCAAGTTCGCAGCGTATTAAAGCAGCAGTCCTCCCATTTCTTTTGAAAGGACTTTTGCAACGCTGTCATGACTCTTTAGATTTTGCTCTACTTTGTGCAGTAAAACAGAATGAGAGAAATTATTTGCATATAATGGCTTTTACGATTTAGCATTTATTTAGAAGTGGGTTGTCTTGCGAAGTCTACTTTAATTGGACATTTCATTTCCATGGGACCGGTGTGTTTAAAATTGGCTAGTTTACTAATTTGTGTATCTATACCTTCTCATTACCGAAAAAGTTAACCTCTCTTAAATATTCTCAAGTTTTACCAGCTACAAAGACACTCTTGTGGGCCAGGACCTTCTTTTCTCCTCCACAAAGCCTAATTTTGATACACATAGACTCGCCAGAGGGTCTATCTAAATCCCATGTGAGTGCAATAAAATGGTGCTGAGTTGACTTGCTGTCCGCAATGTCCGTATTTATTTTACTAACTCCTCCTGACAGAGTCGAGTCTGCCTCCAAAAACATTCAGAACTGTGAATGAATTCCGAACCGTGCCTATTTAGTTGAAGAAGGGGGAAGTATCACTTTAATTTTGAATGCATCATTGAATTGGGCAAATGAATGAGCGCTCGAAAAAATCGGAGGTGGATTTCAGGTCCATTAAAATCAAATATTAATTATTGAGAGAGAATTTCGAAACATAATTTGACGGGAATGTTGTTGCTAAATATCATTGGCCAAGAGTTCAATTTTTTTGACCTAACAAGAAGATGATTTTGTTTTGAAATAAGTCGCAGTGTGAGATCAGGAAGGATTTGGGGCAGAAATGAACTCTTCACTTCCTGGTAGAAGAAAATATTTGCCCTGGTGATATCCGCTTTATTTGAATGTCATTTTGGAGTCGGAATTAATTTATTTCTTGTTCACTTTTTTACCAAATGCTATTTTTGACTCAATTATGGTAAATTGCTTTAGTTAAGCATATTTACCTTTGATAATATAATGATTTAGTTAACAATTAGGGAAAATGTATAAAGCATTTCCATTAAATTTCATTTCAAAAGTTCACTTTAGACTAAGCTGCTAGCCTACTAATTTATCAACATGAGAGTTACTTGCTTCCAATGTACTAAATTAGGGATCGTACTCTGCCTTCAAGTTTAAGCTTAGTGGCCCGAAACCTTGTTGAAGATAAAGAGGAAATTCTGGCAGAAATTGTATTGACGACGTAGAGAAGGGCTGGGGGCTACTCGCATGGCTCAAAGGCCATGCCGCCCAGGGGGAGTACAATCGGGGCGTCCTTAAGCGCTCGCGAAATAAAAATGGCGAATTAAATAGACAATCAAAGTATTACATATTTATACCTGTTTCCCTAGACGAATTAGAGTTTACTCGAAAGCGAACACTGGTTCTCACTTTTTGCTATTGGAGTTACTGTGGCAACTTTAAACGGAGTCTCTAATTACCACTAGTGCGGTGAAGCGCTAATAATTAGCCCCGCCTCATAAATTATTATGTACGGGGTGAAGCTAAAGTGAACATTCCTGACAATTTGCTAGTACATTTTACTGCACCGAGAGACAAACGTCCCATTTTTGACAATTAAATGTGGACAGGCAAAACGTATTTTCGATGTCACCATACAATTGGACTTTAGCACACGTACAGAACGAAACTATTACCTTTTCTCGGTCCACCCCTCATTGAGGGACCACTGAGAAAGAGCCAGTCTGCTTTATGCATATTATAAAATCAAGCAATTTTAACTTCACAGAGCCTCAAAATAAATGCCATTCAGAGGGCCGGGTGTCTTTGCTAATTGGCTCGAAAGATTCAAATTGGGGAGGAAGATAAATTAGGATCTTTTTTCCTCAAATCTATAAGAGAACTCTGAAAAGACATCTACGTTTGTACACCTACAGGTAATCCTCGAAGCTCACGCAATCCATAGAGCAAGCAATAAATTATTGAATACCCCGCAACCGGTCCACCAGACAATCCCAAACACCTCAATTAATCGCCCGAAAAGGCGAACAGAACCTAGACCTGGGCACATTAGGCTAAGGAGCGCGCAAACATTTAATCAAAACCACCCGATAGAGAAATTAGCTCCCTTAATTGCGCTTTGACCTTGCGAGGGCGATGCAGTGCAACCTTTACAACATTGAGATTGCAGTCACTCTCATAAGTGTGCCCTGTTAACCCCGCTAGTATACGTACTGGTACCCGTGATGTGAACATCAAATGTATAAACCACCGTAGTTGGCTTGCGGTTTTACCCTACAAAATCTGATAGAAACGATCAGCCGTAAAGAGGATGATTTTTGTACTAGGGAACGATAAAAATATACCCGAAACAAACAACTCCACGCCTCAAAATAGTCAACACGACATGAATAGTATCGAAGTAATTTACTGATCTATAGAACAGCTGGGAGCAAATTGTCGGGAGAGGAAATTGAAAAAGAGATAGAAAGGAAAGTGTCACGAAGAGGGAGGGAAGTCAGGATATCACGCTTAGGAGGTTAATAGGAAGATAAACAGTTAGTCTAATTTGCTGGATTTGCTACGATGGCTGGTGGTCTCAGAGATGTTCCGATTCGCCATTGAAGCTGAAGTGCTATTGCCTCCGACATTTCTACTCAGATTGCTCCACCCACGTCCGGCGTCATCGGCATCCCAGTCCGAGTTCCACCAATCGTTTGACTCCTCCTTTGGCGTTGACTGCTTAGTCTCTGAAATCAGGAAAAAGGAATAAATTTGAAGCCATAAGAACATTGCGCAACGGAATAGCCATCAGTCAAGAAATGAGGTGACATAAACATACCCTCTGTACGAGTGCAGTTATCTCTAGAGAAGTCACCTCCCCATCCATCAGCATCGTTGATGTTCTCATCGAAACTCTTCACGTTTCGACCCAAATCACTATGAAAAGATATAAAAGGCGCCCTGATGTTATAAATTATTAATCAATCACACCAGGTAAGGATTTTACGACACAAAGGATGTGCGACAGACATAAAACCTGGCTGCCAATGTTACTACGACGCCGTCTGCTAATTAGGAGTTCAGACCAAAAAAATCAACACCACTAACTCGCACAGACACAGAATGCTTCACCACGTGTGGAAAATGAAAAGAAACTGTACAACTATGGCTTGCCCTGGTAGATTTACTGAAGTGTTTCAACAAACTAAAAAGAATAACCTCCAGATGTATTCCAATCACGCGGTTTTCTCAAGCGCCATAAAAAACAACACTCAATTTCATAAGAATCAACTCACGTTCCCTCTCCATCTCATCTAAACAGTAATGATTAATGCAGACCCAACAAGTGGCGATAAAATCGTCTGGATTGCCATTTGTGTCAAAAAAACCACGCATACAATTATCGCTTTCATGGCAATGAAACCTTGAATGGCCCTTCTTGAAAAAGTGGGTTAGTCACAAAAGCAGCGAGGGCCATGCGACGTAGGTTCAAATCAGATCATGAGTGTTGGTGATACCTCCGACCTCAGAAAAAGGTTCTCGTTAAAAACTTGAAAGGTTTTCACTTTCGTAGTTTTTTTGTAAACACCCTAAAAAACCGCCTCTCGCACCTTTCCTCCTGCTCGGTAAAAGTTTCGTTGGCGCCACTTTGAGGGCCCAAATAGTCACTCTAAGCTCACGATAAAGCAGTCACCATAAGTAAGCTTGACTAAGCCCCAGGCCCAGTTCCATAATTCCCGCTGGCCAGCCGTCAGGTTCATGCTCGCATGTTAGTCAGTAAAGACAGAAATTGACAGTAATAACGACTTTGGGGCCTATAAAAAAGGCGGAAAGGAGAGAAAAAAACTGCAGTAAGAAAAAAAACTCCTTTTACTTTTCTACACGATCCTCTGTTACATCCGCGCCCCTACTACCAAATGGCTCGAAAACGACATGGCACCATCTGTGTTGTGGAATACGCTCCTTCGGCAGTATTTCTTCCCATGTGTGAGATTCTGAACCAGTTTAAATGCCTTGCAGTAACTGACTAAATTTATCTGCCCAAGAGGCAATAAAAGCCAAAGTAAAGCTACTTCAATAGCGCTAACACTTCAGGTGAAAGCGTATTCAAAGAAAAAAAGGCGCCACGGCAAAACGTTGACAACTGTTAGAAGCAGGCAAGGAGAGCTTGAATATTGAATGTTGTTGCCAGGTTGCCCCACTCTAAGTGGCTGGGTGAAGCCACAGGAATGCAACAGTAGTAGGGATTAAAAATTGTTTTGTTAGTAGGGAAGGGGGGTGCTCAATACTTGTAGTAGATGTTTCGCGGCCTTTTCCCTGTAAAAAGAATGTTTTCTTGCATAGGCAAGTGAATGCTGTGTACCGAAAAGCGCTGTCGCAAAACGAGGCAAACCCCTCATGGGTGCATCGAAGTTGCGGCAAATAGTGACGTGCAGGAATAGGCAGAAAACAAGAAACCAGTCAGAATGGGAATGTTTTAAGCAAACGTTTCTCGCGTTTTTTTACTTTTCTGTCACGCAAATTGGAAGGGCGGAATAGGAATGGGTACTTATATCCAAAAGTTGCAAGGCGTCATCTAACTTGGGTTTACACTTTCAACAGCGAGCCGAAGTTGGTCAACATTTAGATGGTTCATGCTATAAATAAAATGCTTTCCTTTCCAAATGGTAGATTTTCCGCCAACGAGATAAAGCTGGAACATTTTAGGACTGTTGTCAAATGCAAAACAAGTTTCTCTCTTAAAATAGATACAAAATTGGTTAGGCATTAATAAATCAAGTTCTCGTAGAACAAAAGTATTGACTGTTTTAAATGATTGCTAACCTGAGAACTTCCAATTGCATACAAACGATGATAGAGCATGGTGATTTTGTCGGCCCCTTCATTTTACGCTCTTTGATAGATATCGTCATGCGATTTATGCTTAAAAGAAGTTCTAATAATGCCAGCTGGAGAGAAGAAAGAGGCAAAAATGTTTCTGGCTGCCAGATATTGTGGAAGAGGTCAGGTTTATTTTAAGAGGGTCATAAAAAAATAGCTCAACAAATCATTTGCAAACATCACAATCTAGATCAATCTCTTATAAAAGACAAGAAATTCGTTTGTAAATGAGTATCAAGTGCGTGGCCTGAAAACACTGGGGATTAAAACAAGCTAAATTGAACGAATGAAAAAAAACATTTTTACACAGAGTGCACCCCACTATCCACAAGCGAAGCAACAAATGATTCGAGAACATTTAAATAAGTATTTGCAGAAGTATGTTACACGAGTACCCCAATTATGCATGTCCATGAGAATGACCAAGGATGTGCCGATTTTACCGACCATAGAACATCAAAGGTTGTAAATGAGTGGGCGAGTGGGTGAGTGAATGTATGTGCGTGTGCATGTGTAGGTAAAATCGCTGCTACGGCAACCGATTTGCAGATCAAAGCGCAATCCCGTATCTCTGGGCTCAATTTATTCGTTACATGTGAATATAAAACTCCTTAATCTAGATATCTCCAAAAAAGTCAACCTACTAGCATAACGGATAATTTCCGAGGCAAAAGACCATCATTTTTAATTGCCTGGCCTGCTACCAATGAGAGCGGCCAATTTCAGGCATTTGATTCGGAGACAATGTCATTGTTCAAACAGACAACACATTTTCCAGCAAAAATGAGCCCACATTTGGGGGAGAGGAGTTGTCAGAGATGCGACTGCAGTGCTAATGGGGGATTGCGAAAACAAATTGCGTGATCCACTTATTTGCCTTAGGTTTCCTACGAACATAAAACCAAGAAGAAAAGTGAGAAGCCTGCCAGGCTGCCCTCTTCTCAAAGAATCACAACAGCCATAGGTAGTCAGGTAGGTCTCAGTTGGCTGTTATTATGAAAAAATGCGAGAATATCGGGGAAAAAGCGAATAAAACTACCAAATAAAGAAGGATCAGAAAGTAAAGTAAAAGTGAAAGGTCTGCTAACTTTTGTTAAAAAGGGTAGTGATGACTTTAATTGAAGGTCCTCTCTCTTAAAACACATTACAATGCACCGGTCTTTAAAACAAGGATAGCAGTTCCAGCTTAATAGACCCCTCGATCTGACCAAAAAAGCTATTCTGCATGAGAGGAGGGGAGAGGAGTCCCTTCACAAATACAATACCCAAACTATACCAGTACTGTTTCTGTCGATGACTAACGAAACCAGTACCTGGTAAGCGGACCTCGTAGGATATGTCATCCTTCATTTAGACCTATCTCATCCCATTAATAGCGCAAAAATACTGACCCTGGTATTGGTAACTGCTCGCGTCTAGTAGTATAGGCGGATCAGCGCATTTTTTTCCAGAGACTCCTAGCAGAAAATTCATTTTTAAATGTATGTATTAGTAGGGATCATTGATCCCTGTTTCAAAATTTCAATGTTCATATATACCTTCAGAAATAGCCATTTAGATATTGTCAACATGGGATCACATAACTTTTATGAATAAAAACGGTGTTGCTAGAAGGATGGGAGACAAGGGATCATTGAATAAATTTCAAAGATTGTAACAAGTATTTTAACCTTGCGAAGATATGAAAAGGCCGAGTTATTGGCGCTTTGATATAACGCGTTCAGCAAATATTATTGTTAATGACCGAACAGCTCAATCGAATTCTGCGAATTGTTCAAATCCTTAAAACATGCTCTGGAAACTCGTTCTTGCGATTATACACTATGAAGAGTGTACCGTACAATGTGTTACTTTTTGAAATGCAAGACAAAATTCGGCAACCTCCGCAAAAAATACTTCCCATAATACCGTCTGTGCTTTTTTATAAATCAGCAGCACAAGCTCATTTCAACCGCCTCGAACGGAAATGCAAAACGAAAAAAAAGACCTCACGTCGCCCACCCAGTTTGAGACCTCTAAAAGAAAATTATTAACTTACTTCAACAATTATGCATCAACATGATTCCCAAACGTGGTTCTAGGAAACTGACGTAAACAACACTTTCTAAACCGGAAAAATAATATAGGTATAAGAGCGTTGTGGTGGTAGAACGCTAAATGGGAGTAACATAGAAAGCCCACATTTACAAGTGCCGTTAAAGACAATCTGCAACTTTTACCGTTGCATCTATTGACAAGAAATGCCGTCGTGTCAATACACCCTTAATCAAGATGACAAGCAACAGTAGTAGTGCGTGTGTATTGGTGTGCGTGCAAAAACGCGTGGTGAATTAAACTGTCCTATAATGGTTCAGACGTAGTGACATCCTCCTTTCCCGAGCTCCTCAGATATCAGCTAAACACTGGGATATATGGGTACATGAACAAAGAAACTGTGTAGAGAAGTAATTGCAGTTCCTACTCTTTGAAATTATCGGTTCATAGCCTATGAAAACTCAAGAGTCCCAGTTTCGTTGGGTTCGACGAAAGGGAAAGAAAGGATGGCTTACGCAGCGAGAGAACCGTAATTGGCATTCGAGGGTACACCGGTAGTGGGGGAATCGTCAAAGGACTGAGGCTGTTGCTGAAACGAACGCTGGTGAGAGCCCGCAGATGGCCGCGTAGCATCGCTCGGGGTCTGCAGGTAGCTCTGCATCTAGAAGAACGGAGAGCAGGAATAAATTACAGCGATGAAGTAAGTTACAAAAGATTTTAAAAAATGCACAGAGAGGTCACTGCATTTAGAGAGCACCAAACGAAGCCAAGAAAAAATACGATGGTGGTGAAAGGCCTGTCACCTTGCTTGAGAGATTTGACACGCCATCCGAGATGGTGTCTATCAGGCGGCCCTCTTTAATCTGAAAGAGAATGGATGAAGGGACGACAGAGGGCACAACAGCAACATGAGGAACAAGTACAGATGGAAACACGAATAATTCGATTCAATCGCTGTGGGGAAGAACTTACAAGACTGGATGCAGTGTACATCTTAGCCGATCTTACGTAAATAGTTAATGGTTAGGAAATGCGCTTAATATGATCACAGGAAGTGTGAAATCGAGACTTCCAAGGTGAAATAAACGTGGATAAAAAATAAGCCTTTCGTTCGAAAAATACGTTCGCGGCATCGAAAGGCTACTCTTCAGCCATAAGGTAAAGGTTTGAAACAGTGTAGGTAGGTGTAAATTGACTTCAATCCCATCATTTAGTCATTTTAGAAAGTCTACTTTCCCTAGAGGAGAATTCCTGATAAAGTACGCGTCAAGTAAGCACGTGAAAAGTGGAATTCGGAAGTCTGAAGGTAAAAAAAGGTCTTTTATTAAGGCAAAAGCAACAAGTCCGCAAATACAAAAATTCGTTTTCAAATAATGGAGCAGGCTTGACAACACGGATATCATGCAAAACTAAGTAAACTATAAGAGCAAGGCATATAGATTCGAGTAAATTTTTGATTGATTAGCTTCTATACCACCTCACTCAGGTATACCTACGAATCACGTGCGAAGGGTAAGTGCAAATTACAAGAAAATGATACCAAAATGGGACAATGAGCCCACCTTTGATTGGACGCTTTGCCCCAACTGTTTAGTCTTCTCAGTGGCCGTAGCGGCAAGCTCGTTGGTCTTCTTCACGGCTGCCGAGGCGAACATGCTGAAGCTGGACCAGCCCTGCAAGGAGAGGGACAAAGGCGCTCCATGAGGTATTCGTAGGTGGACTAACCCGTGAGGCCATTGATTCTCTCAAAGGCATATAACGGGAAGTTAGGCAAGTGCCCTACCCTCTGTAGGTCAATTAAGGGACTCGCGTTAACCTCCCCCACCTTGAGAAAAGGAAAAATGTGTTATGGGAAAGATTCAGGTAACTATTGTCCCTCTCAGTTATGGAATGGACGAAACGCGCTGCATAATGGATTCAATTGTTTTTTCAATCCATTATGGGTTCCATGAAAAAATTGCAAAAGTAAAAGTAATCACGCGCCACTGAGGCGTACCCAAGTATTTAATTGGGAAATGTGTTGTCACAGGAGCAATGTGTTAAACCAAAATAATGACAAAGTTATCCGCTTAATCTGTATTTTAATAACTCGGACCTAGTCGTAAAGCCAAATTAGACTAGATTTCATTTGACTATGCGAGCCCCTTCAGTCCTTTAGGTTTGATCACTATCACGGTGACATGGAGTTCTGTCCCATGTGGTTTACTTTATTGGCACATCAAAACGTCGGTGGGTGCATAATAAAGGCACACCAAAGCTCACAAGTCTTATGATGTCTTCAAAGAGGAATCAGACAATGCAACCGTTTTGGAGTTCGAAGTAGAAGATAAACATTTAGCATGATACACTACCCGAAGTCAAACCACTAATTACTTCGAGTTGTTGTGTTGTTGCACAAGTGCCTATGACACACTATTAGCTATTTGCTAACTTCATGGGTTGGTCAAATTTTCTAACTACTGTACGATACTTCACACATTACTTACCACCCTTTCCTTGGCGCCATCCAATTTGAACCATAAAATGGCATATAATCTCCTAACGGTTAACTTCCCAATCCCTTTATTGTCGACTGCACAATTTACCATTCTCATCTTGAGCTTTGCACTGATCTACCAGACCATATTATAGGCCGTGATGTAGGAAGTCCAAGAATGCCCCAAAATTTGTCATCATATACTGTTTAGATCATAGTATTTGCTAAGGTATTGCTGAGGTCTAAGGTACCTTTCAATCTAAAAGGTGCCCATATATCAGGCAGAAAATATGTCGGGTATGCGTTTATGTAAGAACTGCGGCAATGCGCAGAAAATAAAACATTGGGTCCAAACTCACGCAGTCTAGAGATAGGGGGATTAGGTAAGATGAATGGATACGTGAATGGATGGACACATGTGGATAGATGTTAAACAGACAAATAGACGAGATCAACAATTGTGTATTTGGATAACATCTATGTGAAGGCATCATCAGTCGTCTAGTCAACGCACGATGAATAAACGGAAAAGCAACAATCAATCCAGGCAAGACAATCAAGGAACACTTAAGCTTCTATAGGACATGAATCAACAGTTCCAAAGAAAGGGAACTACATTTGCTGCTCCACATAATTTCTTGGTCCCTGTATCCACATATCCCAGAGTTTAGCTAATATCGTGGGGTGGGGGGTTGTGAAAGGGGGATTTGTCATTACATCTGAACCGCCATAGGACAGCCTAATCGCTTTGTCACCGGTGCGGGAAGTTGTCTCGGTATCAAGCAATCTTCTACAAATGGGAGTATGTGCCCATGAATTCAATTTTATGTCTTTATTCACAAGAGACTTCATTACCACGCATTGTTGCATGCACGCCTCTACACACGCACGACCACTGTTGTTTGTCATCTTGATTAGGGGTGTATCAAAATGGCGGCATTTCTTTTTATAGGCGTAAAATTAAAAACTTATATTTGACTTAAACGCCCTCTATACAAGCACAAAGTTTTGGAGTACTTATCCAACTGTCCTTTGTGCAAAAAAGTTCCTTTGCCTTTCCTTCTTGGTAGAATTCCTGTTTGAGCAACGCTCTTTATCACAATCACTGGTCTGGAAGACTTAAAAACATCCTAATGATAGCTTCACAAATAAAAGGCACAGTTAAAATTTGAGGAAGCATATCTTCAACTGTGCGAAAATAGGTGGAAGAGATTTGTGAAAGAAAAACCCACCAGCGCAATATTAATTAGTTAGCCGCATCTGTTTACCATCAAATTATCTGTCAAGAGGAAATAGTTTTTCCAATTTAACGATGAAGTGACAAGCAAAATTATCCAATTAGCTTGCGACCAGTGGGACGGTAGAAAACTCAACGCTAAATTCGCTATGAGCATGTGCGACACTTTACTGATTTACCTCTTCTCTTGCTGTTTACAGGGAGACAACAGAAAACTAAATGGGATTCAACATACAAATGAATATAACTAGTAATACCATTAGCAATGTCGTACATTACATATTTGGTCAATGATGTCCAGATAAGACATCACTACTTGGCCGGAAAATTGGACTGTAACAAGGAACCAATCAATTTTTACGCTTTATGTTGGAAGACTTCAACGGCAAATGAAGCAGAGAATAACTCATTTGCTGTCAAAATTTCGAAGGAGAATCCGATGTTTCTTTATTCCAGTTACTGTTATACGGGTTATAAACTAAAAGGTGTATTTATCCTCAAATCAAAAGCATTCTGCATCTACTTTAGCATCATCAACTTGACCAATCGGCTTGAAACACAATTTAGTGTAACCACAATTACAGGCTGCACTTTACGCTTTTGTTGCACTGGTTATGAAAATGATAGAGAATACATTAAAACAAAACTCACCAATAAGGCAACCAAAACCTTTTTCATTGCATTACATTAATAAAGCTTGAGAACGTCTCATTACCATGGCATAAAATAAATGCGGAAAGAATAGGCAGTTTTCAACAATGAATTCAAAACAATTTTAACTGCCTATTCTTCCACCACTGCTCCACTGTATGTATGTAGGCACAAATTTGCTATGCAAACACATCTAGACCCGATTACTTCATGCCCTTTAATAAGTACCCAGAGAGCAGGCGAACTTGGTGAACGTACCTCCCACTCCTTAACAAAGGTAACAGATCTTTTCCTCCTTTCCCCCTTCTCTAAGAATGGCACAGTTCGTTCATTTTTAGATATCAAACCACAGGTTTTACCCAAAGGGGAAAATTGCTTTTTCAACAAACTCCAAGCGACATTTGTAAAAATCCACCCCGCTTAAGGCTAAAGTGAGGCCTCAGAATGACGTGAGGGTATGTGTGCTTGTTTTGAGATAGTCACTATTACTGGGTGATGAGAAGAGAAGCTATCAAGTAGCCAACCCACCCATCTACCTACTTACCAGCCTATCCACTCAGTCGACAAGAAAGAAAGGTATGAAGATCTCATATCAATCACGGGAATTTCGACTAATTGCACCCCAAAGAAGCATAATTACACACAAGAAGTACTCTGCTTCCCTCACCCCACTACCAGTAACCACACCCTATCAACAATGTTATAGGGGTAATGCAGTGAAGGTGATATCAGTGGTGACAACGAAAGGCAGTGCCTGTGTCTATGGGCAATCTTGTACAATTAGAGCCGGAGGGGAATATTGAAAGAGCAGGATATACATTTCTAGCATCAAAAAAGATACAGCCATGGTACTGAAGAAGGCTACTACACTACGTAAGCTAAGGTTTACAGACAATGGACCTATAGTAACACAAAAATACTCAAATTGCATGCATAAAAAGCACCTGACTAGTGCTCTTTTGACCCAGAGCAAAATGAGGTACTCACGTCCATGAGAACTTTCATGGCATCGTCGTACGCAGAGGACTGAGGCTCGGGTTTATGTGAGATCGGAGTGTTGCCAAATCCCTCGTATCGACCGCCCTGGCTGGGTGGAGGGCCACTAAAAAAGTTAAATTATAAATGTGTTCAAGGTGACGTCGAAAAGTACAATTTCAGAGAATTTTGATTACACCACCAGTTCTTAAGTAGCTGTTCTGAAAACAAACAGAGGAGAAGTGAGCACTCCACAAATGGCCGATTCAAGGAGTATCAGAAA
This sequence comes from Echinococcus granulosus, assembly GCF_000524195.1. Lineage (NCBI taxonomy): Eukaryota > Metazoa > Platyhelminthes > Cestoda > Cyclophyllidea > Taeniidae > Echinococcus > Echinococcus granulosus. The sequence goes on along the minus strand of NW_020170409.1, from coordinate 776,738 downwards.
AAAAAATAACTTAAAAAAAACTGTGAAAAGACTCATCCGTTGAGTTTTAAACTTATTCTGGTGTTTCTAGAAAGGTCTAGTCCAATTTCGAGAGCAGCATAAAAAGAAAAGATGGAGGACTTTTAAAACCTCAGGCACGAATTCTGAATTACGACAAAAATGGCTTACAAGAAAGCAATGTCTAAACACCCAGACGCAATAAGACAATTTCAAGGAACATGATTTTACTGAAATTAGCAAAGCACGTGATAACATCTGTCACGAAATTAATGGTCTTTGTGGTGATTTGAAACATTGGGAGCTGCGCATTTATCGCAAAAAGAGGACCAAAGCTACACGAAGAAAATAATCTGATCCGCTTCTAACTTTCGTGTTTAACAAAACAAGTGGCCGCACATCAATAGGGGACATGGCTAAGTGGTCAAAATTTCCTTATTAACTTCCACAGTAAAGGCAAATTTCCCTTTAAAGTGTTTTGACCCATTATCCATACAAAAGCACGGACACAATTGCATTCCCAACAAGGAGGCCCGAGATGGTAAGACGCCGGGACAACCGGCGTACAATTTGTGCGCATCCGGATATGCAGGTGACCGGAATCTTGGATTACTGATGGCCCTGGAGCACCCATGGGAGGTTCCACCCCTCACGCATTCATGCCATAGCGAGGGTGAGATGTGCAGTGGTACGCATAAAGCACATCCCCTCGCGTTACTGGCTAATCCTGTGGGTTTCAGAACGAAGCAGGAAATGAGGGAATTTACTTTTTTGGATAAAAATTTCTGAAACTTTGCAAGAGAACACTTCTCCAGGGTTGTTTACACCCCCTAGAAAAAGTACAATCACAGATAATCCGGTGAAATTTCACATTGCGGAAGTTGTGGAACTTGTCTGACGCAAGACCTTTCAGCGGCAGCTGTAGCTGGATAAAAAGTAGTCTTCAGTACAAGCCCATACATGAGGACAGATCGTCTGCTGAAGCAGTTATCATTATGATGTAAATTGCCGCTTAAAAATTTTGCACCAAACAATATGAAAAGGTTGCATTAACTTATAAGAACGGAATTTGCTTTGAAGATACCCGGGACATTGACAAATACGGAGAAATTTTAATTATTTCCCACGATCTCCCATTTTCTCAGAAGCACTGGAAGTAGAAGTTAGGATTTCCAGTGCCCGAACGCGTTATCTAGCTATCATTATTTGGCAGAGGGAAGGTAAGTTTAAAAAGCATACACGGATTCCGCCAAAGAAGGGGCATTTTGTCGTATAATTCGTATCGCTGACAGTAATTATACTAGATCAAAGTATCTTTAACAACCCGAGCACTCAGTAATTGGACCAAAGTTTTCCTTCATGGGCATTGATGAGTACCTGCCGTTTTGACATTAAAAAAGTCCAGCTGACTACAACCAAAGCCATGAAAAATGAGGAAACGGCCCTAAAATTGATTAGCTGAAACTGAAGAGTAAGGAATGTGTGTTAAATGGTCGATGACCCGATCAGTAAATCTTAGGTTCAGGGAAATGCGCACGCTAGATTGACGTCTAAGAAACTGGGGGAGGGTCAAAAGGCCGGTTGCGTGTAAATTCGCTATCAAAAATTGGCCTATCATAGCGAAAATTTGAAGATCTTCGGTAGATGGGAGGCAAATATGGTAAAAAAAATTGTTAGTGAAAACAAATATCCTACAGAAGATAACCCGCTGTGAGCATGTTCATCTTTAGTACTAACAAGCAATAGGCTATGAGGCATCCTATGAAGTCTAGCAGAAAGACAAAGGTACTCATTTGAAAAGCCAATTTCTCACACAGTGCAGGAAGTCGAACAGCCAATCTATTACGATCGCTAAAACGGATTTCATTTACTGGCTTGGACAACGGCTGCTATTTCATGCATCACTCAGGCATCTAAAAATTGAAAATCCAATTTAAACTAAGAAATTAGACAAAAGCAACACTTTCTCTGATGCTATTTCCCCCTACACAGCAAAGAAAATAATCTCGCGAAGCACCACATAGGCCATTTTCAGCAATCGCTTTGCCCCTTGGAGAACAAGATGCCCGAATCCTTGAATTACTGGCACCACTATGTGCCATTATGGACTTTCTGTCAGATGAAATCACAATGAAACGACATGACATCAATAACATCTAAATCCAGGAAAAAAGTGAAATGCAATTGAGTGGACGACGAAGAAGGAAACGCATTTCAGATGACGTTACAATCGAGTAACATTAACATAAAGTGGAAATTCATCAATGGAAAAAAGAGAAACATCACATTTGATAAATTCAATCTCCTTTTGGCTTTAAAGTAAGCTTGAATTCACACCGAGCTTGCAATTAAAAACGAGGCCTTTTAATTATTGACATTGAGGCGAATCCACAGCATTGCTAGAGAGAAAATGCTACTGGTATTCGCGTGTTCCGCCATCATATCTATCGGCGGACAGTGGCAAATAAAATAATACGTAGACCTCACTTTAAATCACTAAGTCATGGTTAAGCACCCAGTTTTTTAAGATAGCGAATACCGGGAACGAATAGGGAAAAGTACTCCTCCCCAATGCGATCGACTTTACCAGAGAAAATAGATAAATGCGAAGTGGTAGACAGTCCTATAATAAATCCAGAATGAAAAAATTGAAAGCAACTGCGATTCATATAAACAAATTTGAATGAAGATTAAATTTTAAGAATATAATAAATTTATACCCCGCGATTTCATGTTTAACTCATCAGTCGACTTCCTTTTCCACTGAATAATGCATCGGTGGAAGGAAGACCACGGTATAATTTCAGCGGGTGATTTTGAAAAACTAAATTATTCGAGAACTCCGATTTTTGGCTTTAAAATAAAAACAGCACCCCCGGGTTGGTCACAGTCACGAAAGCCAGTGTAAATTTCCAAACACTCTCAGCTCTGCAAAAAGCAGAACAGAAAGTCTTGAAATCATTGCTTTTGGAAAAGGGTTGTCACCACCCACTAAAGAGAAATGATGCCTCTGGAGCACCAATCGAGCGAAGAGTGTTAAAAGACAGAGGAAGCACACTCGAAAGTTCATCAAATGGTATCACTAACGACTTCTACATTTATTTCCTCTGTTAAGGAAACGCACCTTTTGGCAACAATGCACCAGAATTTCGTTTAGTGTTCACGACGTCTATTCCTTATCAACTTGTGGTAGACTACCAAAACAACTCAAATCAGCTCAAAACAATAAAATAAACGTGGAACGAATACATTTTTTAGATTGAATCATTCGGAACACTAATGGCGATTGAGGCTATAATAACAAAAAATAAACCATTTCAATGGCCGTGGTCAATTTTCCTCTGAAGCCATAATAGCAAGTGTATCAAGCAAATATCAATGAGGCTAATGGAACTTCAGAGATTTATGTGCAAAGTACAGCTGTACTTTTCATTGAGAGTGTGATACACCTAGATGCTACAATTTTTATTGATGAGGACACTAAAAAGGACTGAGAGAAGGATAAGGGACAAGGAAACAAAGTCCAAATTGAATCACCACAGGATGCCATAAGTAGCACCTCATCCGTCATGACTGACTCGTGGTGTTGTTCTATTTATAAAAACCTGAAGGGAAATTAGGAAATCCCCATACATAATACATCGATGCCGAGATATCCATTGTTTGCAAAAGGGCGTTGCCTGGAGGTCATCGAAAGCAGAAGTCTGCGCCATCACGTGAAATTACTGGGCAAATAAGCCTTGCTCAGATAGAATAGCACTCATCAGTGACTCAAAAGCACATCAAAATACTAAAAGAATGACGAGCAGCAATTAATTGAGAATGTGAATAATCGCATCTAGGCAAATAAAACCAAATCATTTCTTATTTTCAAAGTCAACGTGGTAGAAGTGGTTTAGTCTAATTCCTCATTTTACGGAGATAAAAAAACGTCATTGGGCACATCTATTATCCCACTGTGAACAAGAACCCAAATCGGTCAATGCATTAACAAAGTAGTGGTTAGTAAGGCATAATGCAGTGTGTTTGTTATTCAATTAAAACAGTACTTTGATAAAAAAAAATTTTACTTATTTTGGATAACCTTCCCCAGAGACCCACAACAGAATCCAAACTAATGTACAATTTAAGTAAAGCAGGGTACCATACAAGTAGTCTCGATTCAAAGGAATAAAAACCCCTCTTCACCATGTAAAGTAGAGAGGAGGGGTGGGTTTATCTGGGTTAATTGAACGTCGCAGAGGAAAGACATAGGTACAACGAGATAATGGAAGGGTGAAAAGGAGCAAGCAAAAAATAGGCATAAATTAAGTACGACGTCTTGACGTAATTTAACGCCTGACTGAGCCCTGGTAAGGGAAAGATATTAGCAAGTCAATCAAAATAAGAAAAAATGGTTTATAAAAGTATGCTGTGAACATTTTCAACATTTTCATGGCTTTCCACAACTTAAAGTGGATAAAATCGAACTATCTTCCTAATGTAACAGACATTGTTTCTTAAACGCGCATAGTAAGAGAGGCGTTAAAATGTGAAACAATGGCGGAGGAAAAGGAGGCAAGTATGTGGTCCACTTTTAGTTCAATAAGAGCCTTTTGGGGGAACTAAAACAGAAACCAAAAGTACAGTGGCAGTAGTATGATGCCAGAGATTGCAGATTCCGGCAATAGCACTCTATTCAGCCATTCAAATGTCCTTTGAAGCAATAACATGCTGATTTCAAAAGTACACTGTTGCTATGTAATTTCTTAAAGCATAAAACCAACAAACCGGGACATTTAATTAAACTATTCCGCTCGAATTGCAATGGTCTAGATAAATCAACCTCTAGTAATTTTTAAAAGGAAAGTTGTCGAGGGAGAAGCAGTAAGTTCAGGAACTTATTGCTCAAACAAGTGATTAGGAATGAGAAAATGTAGATTCCAAATAGAGGCCTTCAAGAATCTTGCACAATTTCAAAAGATGGTGAAAAATACCCATGAGGGAAGTTCATTCGAATGATCTCTACCACCCAATGGATGAAATGTGCGACAACAATTATATTTTAACCAAGTAGAGCATAAGTAATTGGAAAATAACCTTCTAACTCACCTTGGTCTGCTGGCGTTTTCGGTCACCATGCGATTAAAAAAATCCTCTGTCCTGGCCTTCTGCTCGGGCTCATTCAACCAAGACTCGAGGTCGGAATGAGCTGTAGACAGAGTGGATGAGCCAGCAATGGTTCGGGGTTGGGTGGAGGGCAGACTGGTAGTGGTGACACTGCGATTCATCCCAAGAGGCGAGTGGTATTTTCTAGCAGGAGAAGTCTCTTCACTCCATGCACGTCCCTCCGCTTCTGTTGAAACCTGTAATAATTATTGTGTTGTGAGTTTTACAATATGTCCAAGAAAGAAGCGTGAAGGAAGGCAATCTTCGCCTACTTTATCACGGAGGAGGGCGGCAGCTCTGCTATTATACTTCTCACTGAGTGACCAGCTTGATCGATAGTCCGATTGAGATTCAAAGAAGAGACGAGCGTTCTTATTGCCACCTACTTTCATCTTCTCCAACTCAATCGTCTTCCACTTGTCCATCGTCACGGAACGCACAAAGCTGTGCAAAAATAAGGCGTATAATACATAGCCTACTTTAGAAAGCAAGTAGAAAGCACGACAAACCATGAGTAAGACTGATCATAGTCCCGGTAAATGGTCTGCGCAAGAAAATGCGCAAAACTGATGCAATTAAGGGCGCAGAGCCAATTTCAAACGTCTTAAAACCAGCGCCTTCCAAATAAAAACTCATCCAAACAGGGCGGTACCAAAGCTAGACGGCAACATGGACTGTTAACAAAAGAACAAGAAGCAAGGCTGTTGATATATCTACAGAGGACAGAAGTTTGACAAATGTGGTATCGACTAAGTTGCATCACAAAGACCTCCATGGACCCACATAAAAAGATAGAAGACTTTACCTACCAAAATTCGCCAATTGGCACGTAGTTTAAGCAAAACGAACAAAAATGAACCTATTTTATGAGAATATTATTTGGTGAGAAGCACGGAAAATCAGAAATTTGATAAACTTTGGAGGAGTGTTTATCTTCACTAAATTCGGTAGTTAGATTTGGAAACTGTAGCGCCCATGCGTGATTTTGTAACTAGACC